>NW_015163651.1:124615-144561 GCF_001447785.1 Gekko japonicus | reverse complement strand
GGGAGAGGAGCGTGGAAGGGGTGTGTGTGTGTGGGGGGGGGGGTCCCCTGGTAGCCCCTCCTAGGCAATGCTCCCTCTAAGCTATGGATTCCTGTGAGCAAAAATTCTGCTTTGGCATTAAAGTTGTGAGCAGGTGATTTGGCCGCTGTATAAATTGGTTTGCTCTGGAGCCCTCCTTCCTGAGCCGAGACAAAAATGTGTGAGCCAGAGGCTAAAAGACTGTGAGCTGGCTCACACTAACTCAGCTTAGAGGGAACACTGCTCCTAGGATATCTTTATTTTCCTTAAAAAAAAAAAATGATTATGGAGGTTTCGTGTATGAGAAATACCTGTCCTGGCCAGGTGTGTGTGTATTTGGAGGGTGGTGGTGGAGATATGAGGTAAAAAAGGGGGGAGCTTTGGTGAGTGTCAGGGGCCGGCCCCCGTTGGAAGGGGGTGCGCCTTCTTCCCATGTTGGGTTGAGGGTTAGTGTTCCCTCTAAGCTGAGTGACCGTGAGCCAGCTCGCAGTTTTTCAGTCTCCGGCTCGCAGATTTTCTGTCTTCGCTCAGGAAGGGACGGCTCCAGAGCGAACTGATTGATGCAGGAGCCAAATGGCTCGCTCACAACTTTCATGCCAGTAGCCCACAAAGTGGAATTTTTGCTCACCCGACCCCACAGCTTACAGGGAACATTGGTTGAGGGCAATGTTCCCTCTAAGCTGAGGAGTCTTATGAGCAAAAATTCTGCTTTGTGAGCTACTGGCATGAAAGTTGTGAGTGAGCCATTTGGCTGCTGCATAAGTTAGTTTGCTCTGGAGCCCTCCTTCCTGAGCTAAGACAAAAATGTGTGAGCTGGAGGCTAAAAAACTGAGCTAGCTCACACTTCAGCTTAGAGGGAACACTGGTTGAGGGTGGTCTTTACTTGAATGGACACTTTTGAGAGATGAAAATGAAACCCCCTTTGTGTGTGTGTCTGTAGACAGATATAGATAAATGGATAATAATCTGTATCTATATCTGTATATATATAGAGAGAGAGATGGTTAATGATCTGTCTATTTATCTGGATCTGTCTATAGATATAGGGGGAAGCAAGGAAGGGTTTTATTTTTTAAAGAGCTGCCCTCAAGCACCTTTCTGATTTATTACCGTGAACACAGTGTATTATTAGTGCAACATCTTGTTTTGTATCAAGGCGGGGGAGGGGAGCGGATGTGATTGTATTCTTATTAATGTCTTTTTGTAATCCGGGTTCGCCAGAGCAAATGCGAGTTGTGTTGCTGTCAGAGGTTCAGCTTTGAATTTTTGGTCTGGCGATCTGGTTTGATTACAAAAAAAAAGTTCCCTTTCCCACCTCTGTACGGACAACAGGGAATGGATTATGATGATCATGGCTACTACGTTCCCTTTTTGTACAGAAACGGAAAAGTGACTTTGGTTTTTCTTTTTTTTCTTTTTTTGATCCAGATTGCTGGATTTTTTTAAAAAAAATCAAAGTTGAAAAGCTGCATATCTGCAGGTAATACAGTGCTAAATTTTTGATTTAGTAATCTGGATCACACACAAAAAGAAAGTGGTGTGTGTGGGGGATCAAGTCATTGTCACTCTGTACAAATATATTTTTGTTTTCTGTAGCCTTGTGTTTAAAAACATTTTTGATTTAGTAATCTGGATCACACACAAAGAAAGTGGTGTGTCACTCTGTACAAAATGAAAAGGAATATATTTTTGTTTTCTGTAGCGTGTTTAAAAACATTGCAACTTGCAACTTTGAATTTTCAATCTGGGGGGGGAAATAAAGAAAAGAAAATTAAGTCACTGGTTTCCCCTTCTCTTTACAAAAGCACAGAGAGGAAATGATGTTACCTAAAGCGAATAATACTTCCTTTGGATCAACCCACCCCTCCCGAATTCCTGCCAAGCAGCATGGGAAGGGAGGTCAGCTAGGAATTAGGGAATCAGAAGTATCAGGCATTGGAGCAGAGGCCTAGGTGTCTTGGGAGAGGGGTCCTGTTTAGTTCCGAGAGCTTGTGAGAAGTAAACAGGAGGGAAGCAAGCATGTGGTGGTCCTCTGGTGTATAATGTGCCTCTGGTGAAGCTCATGTGTCTCCTCTGTTGTAATAATTGAGTTGTAAATCAGTGTTTTCTTCTGAGCGTAGGAGTGGGGTAGGAAGCAGAAGTGGAGAAGGGAAGTGGTTGAGGTTTCTTTCAAGTGTATGTCTTTCTTGCCGAAGACTCTCTCCGGTTATTTGATCCACCAGGGAAAGGGAAGACTGTAATCTGGGGTAAAACATTCATACACAAATGGTTAAAAAGGGAAGGGGTGTATGTGTTGGAATTCACCCATGAAGAATTTTTATTAAAAAAAACCTTTTCAGGTAGTTTCTGTATCCTGTGTAATGACTCCTCCCCCCAAAAGAGAGCTGCACTCTCCAAAAATAACAGGCCCCTTTTCGTTTCAGCCCAATAGGATTCATTTTAAAACTTCTACTGAACTTTGTACGATGCCTCTTGCCATCCCATCCTTTTCCTGTTTTTCTAACTCTATTATTGGTTTTGCATTGATTCCTGTTCTTGATTAATATTTCTGGCTCATCCTTTATAAATACACAATTTTGTGTCAGCTGAAATGCTGTCCTATAGAAGCTAGTTATTCTTTCTTTAGTGTAGGTCTTCCTACTGATGTTGGGCTTTTATGCAGCCATCCCACTGTTGCATTTTTGGCAGTGTGTGCAGGTAATACCAGCAGCTCGTAAAGATATTGGAAGAGAGTCGAGCTGAAAGCAGGAAGTTGGTTAGTTGAGATTTCCAAGTTCATTGTTCGTAATGAACATCCGTAGTGCAAACTTTCCACTCCCCTTCCCCACCCCCACATCTGGAAGCAGTTAGCTCTCATTCTTTCTCTATTCTCCAACCCTTGTTTGAGTTAAGTCCTCCACCTATGTGGAAATGATTGAATTTCATATACTCTCCTCATCACAAGTGATCAGGGCAAGTAATATTTTTTTTATCTGCCCGCCCCTCATAAGAAAGGCATGAATAATCATTTCAATTTTTTTTTTCTATTACCGATGGCTGAGACATGATGATTCCCTGCTGATTTTCTAGCTGGGATGTCCACCCAGGTGCCTCAGGCTGGTTTTGTTCAGCCAGCATCATAGCTACGTTCGGCTCCTGCTACAGGGGCCCTGTTACCACAGCTCTTGGCTTCAGCATTAATGATGCAGACAGAGTCCTTGTATGCAATCGAAATGACAAGATAGGGCTTCTTTGTACAGAAGAGCATGTTCTGGCTTCGGTTTGTTGGTTCAGGGGCCTATGACACAAAGCACTGGTCTGCAGAGCTGTGCTTCCGAGTTAGTGAAATTGCATTGATTCAGAAGGATCCAGCTCCCATTTCTTTTAAAACCAAGGTCACTTGCAGCATTGAAAATCCCAAACAAACAAACTCTACAATTAACATGTTATTGTGGATCTTAGACGAAGTAGATCTTGGAGACCTAGTGGTACCAGCTCTGGAAATTGTGTGTATAAACAAATAGTGCAATCTGTTTTTAAATTGGTGTTCATAAATTGCTGTTTCAAACTGTTTTTGAACTGTTTATTAATGCATTTATATTATGATGCCGAATGGCTTTGTGGTCCTCCCTGAGCCTACTTGTGGGGAGGGCAGAATATAAGTCCGAAACATGAATAAATAAATTGTGAAACCATAAGCAATAATTACAATTACTGCTTTATGGAAGATGTGATTAACATGTGGAATCTGTGCGAGAGGACATGGTGGAGGCTGCGGGCCTTTTAATAGGGATTAGGTAGATTCATGGAGGATAGGTCTGTCAGTGGCTACTAGCCATGGTGACTAAAGGACACCGCCGCGTTCAGAGGCAGTCAACCTCTGAAGACCAGTGACAGGAGACAACATCAGCGGAAGGGTTTGGCCTCTGTGCCTTGTTTTTGGACTTCCAAAGGAACTGGTTGGCCACTGTGAGAGACAAGATGCTGGACAAGATGGACCACTGGTCTGATCCAGCGGGTCTGTCCTTAAAATCAAAGAACAGCAAGAACAAGTGATGGTTTGGAGATAAGCCAATTAAATGCTTGCCGGAGGAGAGGAAAAAAGTGGCTTTATTGCTTCTATAGCATCAAAAAGAGCAAGATCCAAGGGATACATGCGTGTGCTTGTGGGGTCGTTAAATTGTATAGAAAAGGGAATTTTACATATGCTATTCTATCAGTCTTGTGATGTGACAAACTACTGCACCTGCTGAAATACCCTTTGCTAGGCTGCTGCTAAAGGTTTGGGAGCCGCTGTCGCTGATTGTGTCTGGTCACTGTATCCCTGTTTCCAGGGGTGGTGTAATCATATCCTGTTTTTCAAGTAAATGCTGTAGTATTAAGAGTCTATTCTTGCTGTAAACCATGGTTTCTAATGAATGATGACTAATACTTGAAACAGAAGGATCTCTTCAGCTTCGTATCTCTGAAGCAACTGCACCATTTCTAGAGGCAACGGGCTTCCTGGTAACAAACGAGAAGACTATACTGATAAGCATATTGCAACTTGGCAGTTGTTTTTCTTTTGTCACTGAAATGTGTTAACCTTCTAGGAAGGTGGGAATCCCCTTAACATTATTTTCTTTGTTGCAAACATCTCGATGTCTTTCTCAGTGAATGACAAAAAATATAATTGATGTGGGGCTGTCTACAGTGGGACTTAACGAGATATTCCTGCTTCTTTCCTATCTTTTAGGATTTATAGATATGCTTTTGTAATTTTTATTCTCGATTGTGTTGTAGGAAGATCTGTAGTATTGTTTTAGGAACTGTGATAGTGTTAATAGTTAACAAAAGTATTTTATCTTAAAAAACAAAGAGGGAAAAGTTTCATGGATCATCATTATTACAACAAATAGTCAGTTTGGCCTGCTGTTATTTCATTGTACAGAAATACACCAGTTTGGTGTGTGTGGTTAAGTGCGCAGACTCTAATCTGGGAGAACTGGGTTTGATTCCCCACTCCTCCACTTGCACCTGGCTGGATGACCTTGGGCAAGCCGTAGCTCTGATAAGAGCTGTTCTTGAAAAAGAGCAGTTTCTGTCAGAGCTCTCTCAGCCCCACCTGCCTCACAGGGTGTCTGTTGTGGGGAGGGGAAGGGAAAGGAGTTTGTAAGCCGCTCTGAGACATCTTTGGTAAGTGAAGGGTGGGGTATAAATCCAATCTCTTCTTCTTCTATAGCTACTTCTAAATTCCTTTTAGAGAGCCAGTTTGGTGTAGTGGTTAAGTGCACGGACTGTAATCTGGGAGAACCGGGTTTGATTCCCCACTCCTCCACTTGCAGCTGCTGGATGACCTTGGGTAAGCCATAGTTCTGTCAGAAGTGTTCTTGAAAAAGAGCTGTTTCTATCAGAGCTCTCTCGGCCCCACCTACCTCAGAGGGTGTCTGTTGTGGGGAGGGGAAGGGAAAGGAGTTTGTAAGCCGCTCAGAGACGCCAAGTGAAGGGCAGGGTATAAATCCAGTCTCCTCTTTTTCTTCTTCTTCAAATATGACTCAAGGTTAATTTAAGCATATATTGGAAGAACATTTTGAATTATTCTCTTAAACTTGGAACACATCATTTAAACTTTTTATATATTTATGAGGAGAGAGATCAAGAAAACTAAGAAACACGAACTTGCAGTGGTCCTTTTCAGATGCTCCCCAATTCATAAAAGGTAGCATCTGTAGATATTTGAACATAGCACTTCCTTTAAACCTGTTTGGTTTCCTCCCTGGGAAAAGTGTTCAAATGGTCACACACATCTTGGTTTTGATGTTTCCTTCATTTGAGAGGATAGTGGATGTGCAGTGGATTTTCTGGAAAAGTGAAAACTGGTAAATTTTCCAGCGTCTTAGCATATTTGTTTGCCTTTCAGCTTGGTAGACAACTAAAACAATATCAATTTTACGTGCTATAAGATATCACAGAGGTTTTCTTACTAGATTCAGGTGGGTAGCTGTGTTGGTCTGAAGCTACAGAACGAAGTTTGAGTCCAGTGGCACTTTCATGACCAACAAAGTTTTATTCAAGGTATAAGCTTTTGTGTGCATGCAATGACAGCTTATACATTGAATAAAGCTTTGTTGGTCTTAAAGGTGCCACTGAACTCAAACTTTATTCTGCTTTCTTACTAGACAGAAGTAATTGAATTGAAATATATTTAGGAAAAAAAACAGTATGGTGCCCTTAATGTGCACTAAATGTCTATGCTTAAACAAATTAAAAGTTTTACTTCACATTTGTCTTTAATGGAATACTTGCAAATGCAAAGATGGTGACAGTTCCATAGTATCCACTTTCCTTAGTTTGTGTATGTATGTGCATTTGCTTGTGTCCGCGCATGCATGATATTGCCACTCCTGTCCATTTACGTTTCAATAAATCTGTTAGTTTTAAGGTGCTACAAGGCTCCTTTTTTTTTTGCATTTGCTACAACAGACTAACATGACTGCTCTACTAAAAATTGCTGTCCATTACTTTACAGGGTTTAATTTAAACTGCGATCACTTTCAGCTTCACTGTCAAGGTCCATAAAACTGCTGCTTCTATATGTTACATATGCTTAACATTAAAGTGAGTTTTGATACAGTGCTGCTTGAGCGATGTTCGCTGAAGAATGATACTCCGTGCAGTGAATCTTTGGATATCCTGGCCCTCTGTTTGGTGTAGTGGTTTGGTGTGTGGACTTTAATCTGGGAGAACTGGGTTTGATTCCCCACTTCTCCACTTGCAGCTGCTGGGTGACCTTGGGCAAGCCATAGTTCTGGTCAGAGCTGTTCTCTCAAGGACAGCTCTGGAAAAAGCTCTCTCAGCCCCATCTACCTCACAGGGGCGGGGAAGAGAAAGGCGTTTGTAAGCCGCTCTGAGACTCCAAGTGAAGGGCGGGGTATAAATCCAATCTCCTCCTCCTCCTCTTCTGTGCAGTGAATCTTTGGGCATCCTGGATATATGTGTGGTGAATCTTTGGACATCCAACAGTCATCTTTTTTTCTCATTAATAATTCTACTTGAATAAGTATTTATGTTTAATATGCATGCTTTTTAAGGGATAGTTGAGTAGAAAACTCTGGCATTACATAATATTATATCCTTTTCATGTGGGAATTATTTTTTTAAATAAAATTGATTGTTTTGCAGAAAAATAGAGTAGTGAATTTTTTCCCCGCGTTGTACCATTGAGTGGGGGAGGACTATTTTGTAGAATGGTGAGTGTTTGGTGGAGGTGGAGAGGTCTGAACAGGTCCTAGGTATCCTTGTGCACCCTGAGAAAGCCATTGTTCTTTCACCTGTTAGCTATGCTAGGGGGCGGTTATGAGGAATCTTGGGCGAATATGAGATGCATTTTAAACACCTGAAATGTGCAATATAAATGTTATTATAGTACAGGTCTCTGAAGGTTAGCGTTGTCCTGTTCTGTGGAAACTGGGCTGCCACTATATAAACTGCAATTCTTAATGAGGGAACAGTTTTGGATATACTTTTTCATCTGGTTTCAGCAGAATGTTGTAAAAACTACTACAGATTTAATCTGTACCCTTACTTCTTTAATTGTTTTGCTCTGTGGAATAGAGTTTTCACGATTAACTGTAATCCATGTTTTAATGTAATTTATTTATTTTATGTAATTCACCTGTTTTTATGTAAGCTGCCCTGAGACGGCTTTGGCTGGGAAGGGGGGTAGAAATCCCATAAATAAATAAACTACATCAAACCAGCCCCGTAAAGCTATGCAGTGCATAACAAACAATCATATACAGTCGTTGAATTACTAGCTCTGTATATGGAGATTCCTTTAGCTTCTCATAGTCATTGATGGACTTATCTTTTGTGAATCAGTCTAACCCCATTTTAAAGCCATCTATGCTTGCGGCCATTCCCCCAACTTAATTCCTCATTTAATAAAGAAATATTTCCTTTTCTCTGACCCGAACCCGTTACCCAATTTCATTGGATGCCCCTGAACACGTGAAGCCACTGAGACCATTGGTCCACCAACGTCAGTATTGTCTGCTCAGACTGGCAGCATCTCTCCAGGGTCTTGGGCTGGGGTCCCTCACATTAGTAAAGGTAAAGGTTCCCTTGCTCGAAAGCCAGTCGAGTCCGACTCTAGGGTTGCGGTGCTCATCTCTGTTTTAAAGCCGAAGAGCCAGCGCTGTCCAAAGACATTTCCGTGGTCATGTGGCCGGCATGACTAAACGCTAAGGTGCACGGGATGCTGTTACCTTCCCACCGAAGTGGTACCTATTTCTCTACTTGCAATTTCTTGCTTTCGAACTGCTAGGTTGGCACATCTGATTCTTACTGGGGATGCCAGGGATTGAATCTGAGACATTCTGCATGCCAAGCAGATGCTATACCTCTGAGCCACATCCCCTCCCCAAATAACTGCTTTTGAACACACATAAGCTACCTTATACTGAATAAGAACTATTGATCTATCAAGGTCCATATTGTCTACTCAGACTGGCAGTGGCTGTCCAGGGTCCCAGGCTGAGATCTTTCACTGCCTGGTCCTTTTCACTGGAGATGCCAGGGATTGAATCTGAGACTTTCTGTATGCTAAGCAGAGGCTCTTCCACTGAGTACTGCCATTTGATAGACCAATTGTGTGACTGATTATAAAGTAGGTTTATGCATATGGGCTGCATTCAGTCTTTTTGGATGATGGCACACTGTTCTGGATTACATGGGTTGATGCCGAAGATAAAGGCTGGAGTATAGCATCTGTATACAGATGGGGAGTGGAAGATTGATTGGATAACTTGTTCATATTTTCCCTTTCTGTGATTTTTTCCTTAAACATCCTGCTGACTTTCTGCAGTATCTGGCTATGGTTTAAGTAACCACGCTGTTGTATTGGCAGGAGACTGCCTTTCTTTGCTTGCTTCAGTGACTTGGAAATTGAACTTGTGCCACTGGAGAATAATTGCTTGAAACTTCATCCCTTAAAGTCTCTAGTTCCTAATACTTCTAGCATCAGGGATCAGTAAGCTGATTGCTCTTGTCTTGTTGACATACAGCAAAGGAGACTGGTTCTCTTAGTGAGGTTTACAGTGTTGTGTAGAAGGCTTGCAGCACATGGCAGTGGATGACGCTGGCGCGGCTTAGGCGTAGCAACAAGCCACAGTTTTGCATTTTGTGAGGAAGAGGATCCTTGATCTTACGTATTCCTTGCAGATATGTACGGTTCAGGAAAACAAAGTTTTACAGTGGATGGCGCTGGCACAACTTAGGCATAACAGCAAGCCACAGTTTTGCATTTTGTGGCCTTACGTAGTCCCTGCAGATATATATGGTTCAGGAAAACAAAGTGTTACAGTGGATAATGCTGGCGCGGCTTAGGCGTAGCAGCAAGCCACAGTTTTGTATTTTGTGAGGAAGAGGATCCTTGGTCTTACGTATTCCCTGCAGATATGTACGGTTCAGGAAAACAAAAGTGTTACAGTTCTGTGGCAAACTGGGATTTACCATTTTATCTGAATCAAAAAGCGATTGTTTCTTTCCTCCCCATGAGGATTGCAGTTTAATCGTGGTCTGGAGGGAGAGAGTAAACCACAATTTATGTGTCAGACATAACAAAGAATTTGCCATGGATGCAGAAGTGTTTAATTGGGTGCATGCATGTGAAGGGAGGAATAGGGTGTGTGTGTGTGTGTGCGTGCGCGCGCCTGAGTATCCCCTGGACACATTCATGTAATGACAAACCTTCTATCTGAATCATGCCATTGTGTTCAAAACATGTATTGTAGCTTTTCTTCTACGTAGCTTCATGATTGGGATGTGTTTTGTGGGCTGTGTTGTCACCCCTCTGCTTTTACAATGATTAATAATCTGGCAAGGTTCGGACAAACATTTCAGTTGCTTTTTTGCAAGGCTGTGTGGGGCCATCTAGCATGGCATATTTACTGCAGCAGACTTTTGCATGAACTGTTTATGTATTTATTTACGTTATTTATAGTACGCCTTTATCACTTGGACTCAAGGTGGGTTACTCAGAGTGAGTCAATACAATTGACGGGATGGGACACTCAGGGAACAATGCAATGGGATTAGGGTTGTAGAAGCAAACCAGAATTCTAAAAACAGAACTGAATCCATGCCGTAAGTGTTAACGTGGTGCATTAAATGGTGCAAAGATTACTTAGTAGGATCCTAGTTTCAGCAAACCGTACACAACAGCACATACTGCAGTCCCTAATAATTTATCCACGTAACTTCGTTCATCATTTAGTAAAGTGCAGCTGTATTGCCTGCTTAGAAAAGCTCTCTTGAATAATACAGTTTTGCATCATTTGTGGAAAGCCAGGAGAGTAGAAGCTTTCCAAATTGCCTTAAGCAGGATTTTCCATGGGTAGGGGCACAACGCAAAAGGCAAATATATGGGTAATTATGGATTTGGATAAGGATGTATAGAGCTGGGTGGCAAACTCTATGTTAGGGATTATTAGGGAAGGGATTGAACATAAAATGGCCAATATTATAATGCCTCTGTATAGATCTGTGTTGCAGTCTCATTTGGGATACCTTGTACAGTTCTGGTCACTGTATCGCAAAAAGGATATCACAGAGCTGGAAAAGCTACAGAAGAGAACAACCAAGATGATTAGGGGGGCGGGGCGCCTTCTCTCTGAGAAGAGGCTGAAGAATCTGGAAGTTTTCAGTGTAGAGAATAGACAAGGGGGGGGGCATGATTGAAATTTATAAAATTATGCACGTGGTGGAGAGATTTGACAAAGAGAACTTTTTCTCCTTCTCTCAAAATACTAAAACTTGAGGGCATATAGTGATGCCAATGGGCAGTAAATTCAGGTTGGACAAAAGGAAATAATTCTTTACACAGAGAGTGATTTAAATGTGGAATTCGCTGCCAGAGGGTGTAGTGAGGGTCACAGGCACAGACAGATTTAGAAGAGGATTAGACATATTCATGGAGGATAAGTCTATCAGTTGCTACTA
This sequence comes from Gekko japonicus, assembly GCF_001447785.1. Taxonomy (NCBI): domain Eukaryota; kingdom Metazoa; phylum Chordata; class Lepidosauria; order Squamata; family Gekkonidae; genus Gekko; species Gekko japonicus. The sequence goes on along the minus strand of NW_015163651.1, from coordinate 133,584 downwards.
GCCATGGTGACTGAGGGGAACCTCCACATTCAGAGGCACTAATCTGCTGAATCCCAGAGCCAGGAGGCAACATCAGGGGAAGGCCTTGGCCTCTCTGCCCTGTTGTTGGCTCTCCGGAGGAACTGTTTGGCCACTGTGTGAGACAGGATGCTGTACCAGATGGACTGCTGGTCTGATCCCGCAGGGCTCTTCTGATGTTCTTATGTTGTCTTGAGCTGGTTGAAATTGTGAGCTGTAAGGGATAGTTGTGTTGTTTTGTTATCTCCTTTTCATCTAGGGTGAAGATTGTTAAAGACCTGGTTGAATCTCTCAGGAGGTTCCTATGTATCTAGATGATAAAAATGCCATCAGTTGCATCAACCTCAGTATGGGCAGTCCATTTAAGAATTATATTCCTTGGACAACAAAGTGAAACTCTGTAATGGATACATTAGCACAGATAAAAGGAAGTACATCTTATTCCAAAGAGTAGTTAACACATGGAATTCACTGCGGCAAGAAGTGGTGGCAGCTACAAGGATTGATTGGATAAACATATGGAGCAGAGATCCATGAGTGGCTATTAGCCACAAGGTATAGATGGAACTGCGGTGGCTCAAGTGTTTAAGATGCTGAACTGCAGGCTGTGGAAGGTCAGTAGTTCAGCAGTTCAAGACCCGAGTGTGCCGCATGACGGAGTGAGCTCCTGTCTCTAGCTCCAGCTCCTGCCAACCTAGCAGTTCGAAAGCAAGAAATTGCAAGTAGATAAATAGGTACCACTTCGGTGGGAAGGTAACAGCATTCCGTGCGCCTTGGTGTTTAGTCATGCCGGCCACATGACCATGGAAACGTCTTCGGACAGCGCTGGCTCTTCGGCTTTGAAACGGAGATGAGCACCGCAACCCTAGAGTCGGATTTGACTGGCTTTCGAGCAAGGGAACCTTTACCTTTACTATAGATGGAACACTCAGTCTGGGACAGTGTTTGGGGGGCAACATGGGAGGGCTTCTGGAATTATGGCCCCGCTGGTGGACCTCCTGATGGCACCTGGTTTTTGACCCACCTGGGTTTTGGTCATAACTTTGAATTCTGGTTAACATGTTTTTTGTTTCAGCTGGTCCCCTACATATAAAATAGTATGGTCTGATGTTTTTGCAAACAGATATTCAAAAGCAGTTTCATGTGGAGGTCTAATGATGAGTCTTCAGCAAAATAGACCCCAATCCTTAGGTATCTAGCCCTTCTAGAATACCCAGTATTGAACCTTTTAGAGAAAGTGTGGGGTTTTCCAACTTTTAAAAGTGTTTTTTTTTTTAACCTTTGTGGCACTGTAACACTCCACCCCCCAGTTCCTTAGCCAACTGAGGTTGGGTGGCATTATTTCGTTCAGGCTCCCACAGAGAAAGAAAAGAAAAGCAGTGGTAGTTAAACAGCAAGAGGCTTGGGAACTGGAGGAAAGACCCCCCCCCCCCTTCCTTTGACCACATTTATTTATTTGGAAAATGTGTATTCTGGCTCTTCACAGACTAGCTTGTTTTTCTCTCCCTGCCCCCATTCCTGGTACATCGGTTATCAAAGAATGCCTTCTCTACATTGGGAGTGAAGACAAAAACGTGCAAGCTGGAGGCTAGAAAACTGTGAGCTAGCTCACACTAACTCAGCTTAGAGGGAACACTGGCTTCAGAGGCAGCAGTTATTCCCCTAATTTTGTGTCATGTATCATTCTAGAAAACAGTAAGCTTTTTAGAGAGCTGGCGAAGTTGAGTATTAATCTTTGTGGCACTGTAACACTCCACCCCCCAGTTCCTTAGCCCACTGAGTTTGGGTGGCATTATTTAGTTCAGGCCCCCACAGAGAAAGAAAAGAAAAGCAGTGGTAGTTAAATCAGCAAGAGGCTTGGGAACGGGAGAGAAGCCCCCCCCCCCCCTTCCTTTGACCACATTTATTTATTTGGAAAATGTGTATTCTGGCTCTTCACAGACTAGCTTGTTTTTCTCTCCCTGCCCCCATTCCTGGTACATCGGTTATCAAAGAATGCCTTCTCTACATTGGGAGTGAAGACAAAAACGTGCAAGCTGGAGGCTAGAAAACTGTGAGCTAGCTCACACTAACTCAGCTTAGAGGGAACACTGGCTTCAGAGGCAGCAGTTATTCCCCTAATTTTGTGTCATGTATCATTCTAGAAAACAGTAAGCTTTTTAGAGAGCTGGCGAAGTTGAGTATTAATAAGACTAACTTACGGCCATCATTTTTCTTCTGTTCATACGTGCATTCCTTTTATATATCTTTTAAAAGTAAATTTTGTTAAAATTTAAAAGTAGCTTTTGTAGTACCGATGAGAGCTTTGAAAACAAGTTTTGAGGAATGAATCAGGACCATGTGAAATAGTGTGTTTTAATCAAATTGTTTGTATACCACATTTATTTATTTGGAAAATGTGTATACTGGCTCTTCACAGACTAGCTTGTTTATCTCTCCCTGCCCCCATCCCTGGTACATCGGTTATCAAAGAGTGCCTTCTCTACATTGGGAGTGTTTCTCCCCCAAAACAAAGCCCTGGTATTCTGTCTGTTAGAGGCTGCAGGTGGCTTCAGACAATGCTCCCTCTAAGCTGTGGAGTCTTGTGAGCAAAAATTCTACTTTGTGAGCTAACTAGCTTGTTTGTCTCTCCCTGCCCCCATTCCTTGTACATCGGTTATCAAAGAATGCCTTCTCTACATTGGGAGTGAAGACAAAAACGTGCAAGCTGGAGGCTAGAAAACTGTGAGCTAGCTCACACTAACTCAGCTTAGAGGGAACACTGGCTTCAGAGGCAGCAGTTATTACCCTAATTTTGTGTCATGGATCATTCTAGAAAACAGTAAGCTTTTTAGGGAGCTGGCGAAGTTGAGTATTAAAAAGACTAACTTACGGCCATCATTTTTCTTCTGTTCATACGTGCATTCCTTTTATATATCTTTTAAAAGTAAATTTTGTTAAAATTTAAAAGTAGCTTTTGTAGTACGGATGAGAGCTTTGAAAACAAGTTTTGAGGAATGAATCAGGACCATGTGAAATAGTGTGTTTTAATCAAATTGTTTGTATCCATAGAACAGAGGTTTGGAACACATACATTGCTTGCCCCAAGTTTGGACACTGGTATATCCAGATTAAAGAATCACTGGTATAAGTGCCAGAATGTTCTGTAGTTGAGACTCTTAAAACCATCGCTGTTCAGAGTAGACCATGCTGGATGGAAGAATGGTCAGACTCCGTATTAAGGGAGTTGTATATGTTCACTGCTGCAATCGTCAGCACATTTGGCTGTAAGTTTTATTGAACCCAGTGGCATTCACTTCTGATGAAATACGTATATGATCACATTGAACATCAGTGGTTCAGTAGAAATTAGTAGCAGATCTGATTTCATTTTAAAGAAATGTTGGTTCTTACCTCCTAGATAGCCCCCCTTCAAAAAAAAAGGAGCAAATGGGGTGGTTCTTCTAGTGGTGCTGTGTCTTTCTCTTTGTGGCTGAATAGATACCAAGCAGGGAAAGAGGGAAAGAGAGCCTACTTTTGAGACATGAAACAGCCTCTGCTGAAAATGAATATAAAAGTTGGCTGCAAACTTTATGCTGTGATACTTTTAAAGGTACAGTGCAGCAGATTTCTGTTTCTTAAAACATAGTTTCCAGGAAAGCATCCTTTGCCATTGGTGAACTGGCAAGTGGTTTTTTGGAGGACTATTATGAAGGACATTTGTAACTTAAATTTTTAACAGGATGTGCTTTTGTGATGTTGAGTGATTGGGTGAGATACTTTTAAATACATGATACTCCTTTCATAAAATTCTTATATTGAAAAGACTTTGTGAAATGCAAGATAACTTTTTTTGTCACATCTAAAACTGCTGCTTTAGCCAGAAAATGTTATTTTGTTTTATTATTTAGCCTCAGTTCAGAGGATGGGGAGGGGGGAAAACATCTGTGTTTATACTTTTCCTCTGATTATTAGGAATTGTTTCTGTGATCCAGAAGGACCTTTGTTGTTCCAAATAAGAAACAAAGGATATTTTAAACTGTTTTTGCTGCGTGCATGTAAGCTGGCGCTGATTCTGCAAACATCTGAAAAATGCTTCTTTTTATTTGAACTAGTATTAACATAGTGACTAAGAAACATAGCTGTGAACCAGGATGTCCCAAATTCAAATGACTGTGCTGTAAATTGAGTGAATAGCTTTCTACAAGCCAGTTCCCTCAGCCTGAGCTCTTCCTTTGTAACAAAGAGGACTGAAGGACCATAACAGATGTGATGGAGATGACTGTTTTATAGCAAACGGATATAGCTTCTGCCAATTATGAAAGCAACTCAGCAATCCATTGGTGAAGCAGAGGTACCTTTATACCTGAGAGATTCTCCATTTGTGCAGAAAAGTTACCTTGGAAATGATCCAAAAGCAAAAAGGTCCATCATCAATTCCTTTGTATCTCTCAGATTGATTTAACTACTTCTGAACATTCTAAATCTTGTACAAATGAAAAAAATGTCTACTTTTGACTTTTTTCTGGGTTCAGAGGCAAAGTTATCAAATTATGGGCTGGTCTTTATGGACTCTCTTGTGGCATCTAATTGGACACTATTGGAAGCAGAAATCAGGCTTGGATGGTCTGATCCTGTATTGTTACTTGTATGGTAAAGTCGGAAAGTATTTTCTGCTGGTCATTCTGATGAAACTGTAGATATTTCACAACAGAGTCTGAGTCCATATTTCATAGTATTTCTTTTTAGAAGTTCCACAAAAGAAGCAGAGGTTCAAACTGGTGGGAAGATGCATTAACAGATCTCCCACATGTTTTCAGTTTTAAAAGGATACTGTTTGTGGAGGTCCCAGTAGAGCAGTGCTAACATATCAAAGAGATGTCATATTTTCACTCCTGGCTCTAAAATCAAGCCTATCCAGATTGGTAAGGCCTTTTCCAACGTGGATGTCTCTTCAGAGCTGGTCAATCACCGTGTCGTGCCTCATCCACCACAAAACTGTTTTCAGTATTTAGACTCCCATTTATTTTAATGTAGGTGGAGAATTTTTTTAAAAAACCCTTTTTTGCAGTGTTAATTTTTTCTGTCTTCCTTATTGGTTTGCTTCAGCTGGTGTTTGTCCCCTTTAGGGGTGAGAACTGTACTGGGAAAGTGTATAGAGACAGGACAATGAAGGAAATGTTGGGGAAGGGTTGCCCTGTAAAACGAAGACATTGAATCAAATACACTAGCAAGAATAAAAGAAAAACTCCCCCATGGGATTTTTGTTGGTGGAGATACCACTTAAAAGTGGGGGTGTACATGACCGAAGAGGACTAAGTGGCAATGACTGCGGGGGCACATGACAGTGTTTTATAAAATTGTGCATAAAGTGGAGAAAGTGGATAGGGAGGGCTTTCCTCCTGTGCGCTCCCGCAGGAAATGACCCCTGGACCCAACTAAGTTGAGATTTAGGGTAGGCAAAAGAAAGTTCTCCCTCTGATGTAGAGGGCATCTTGTGGGTGTTTCCTACCAACCAGTCAGGATGGCAGGAACAAGCTCTTCTCACTTCCTATCTTTCATGTGAGAGGCACCCAAGTCCTCAGTTCTTTTCCTACCCCAAAGGGAGAGAATCGTAGGTTAGGCTTTGCCTATAATCTATTCTATATCATGGCATTACTAAGCGTGTTTCCCTCCCTAACCTTACTTCTACTTTTTCTTAATCTCTTCATACCCTCAGGTTTTTTTCATTACTTAAAAAAGAAAGAAAGAAAAAGGCTAGAGGCTGCTTGGAACCTCTCCTCAGTGATGGCCACTTTAGGCCTATTGGCCTCCATTCAGCGTGACCTTGTGTCCGCTACTAAAATGCAAACCCATGGCTCTGCCAGCGATGGGTTCCTCTCAGACAATGAACATGATGCCCTCCTCGTCTCTACAGACTACGGAGGCACGAGTAGAGCCAGCAAGACCCTCAAGCGGCTTGTTCAGGTGTCCCTGGTGACCCCACCCTGAGGCGAGCCTGAAAAGTGTGCGAAGAAGCAGCACATACCTTCTCAGAGTATGCAACCTGTGCTCTCAGAGGGGTCTCCAGGGCTGATGACCTAGCCCCAGCACAGCAGGAGGACAGCCTGGCTATGGCCTCCTTCCACACCCCCGAGTCTTCAGGAAGCCAGAGGGGATCCTGGTGCAGGCCGGATCAATACAGGGGTGACAGCAGCTACTTGCAAAACCACATGTGGTGACGATGTCTGCCTTCAGAGGACTGGTGCTGTAAGTGAACCCAGGTTTTTCATCAGTCCCTCAGATTTGATGGAAGTCATTAAGCAGTCTGTGAGAAACGAGATCCTTAACTTCTCTCAGCAGGAGCCTTTTAAAGAAGAAGAATCACCCTGTGAAGTTGGTGGGGCTGAGAGAGCTCTGACAGAAACTGCCCTTTTTCAAGAACAGCTCTGACAGAACTATGGCTTGCCAAAGGTCATCCAGCAGGTACAAGTGGAGGAGTGGGGAATCAAACCCGGTTCTCCCAGATTAGAGTACGCGCACTTTACCACTACACCAAATTGGCTCACACCAAACTGGCTCTCAAATGACAAATGAGTGTTGCCAGCTCCTCCTCTCCTCCCCTGACAGGGAAACCAAAGGCCCCTCTCTTGCTGTAAACAGAGCCCGCTGGTCCACTAAGGCAGCCCAGAAAATACAGAGCACTCCTCTAGCAGAGAAGATTTGATTTCAGACACTGGACAAGGGGAGAGGGAGGAGGGTGAATTCCTCTTGGATGAGGAGGATGGGGAAATGGAAATCCCTGAACAGTCCACTAGGCTATTTAAAAGTGAGGACCTCCATTATCTCCTATCCAAAACCATTTTGGCCTTGGATCTGATGGAGTCCCCTCCAGGGGAGAATCGGTCCCAGCCTTCCTCCAATTCTAGGAGTTGCCCCAAGGGAACTAGGGAGTTTTCCCCTAGAACAGTGAATCCTGAAAGAATGTTTCCCTTCCCAGAACTTTTTGAAAAACAGCTCAGAGCTGAATGGTTCAAGCTGATGGCTAATAAACAATACCCTGGCTTCATCAAGAAGCTTTATGCCTAACCTTCATTTATGAATGATCTTCTACAGGAACCCCTAGTTGACACCCCAGTTACAGCACTCCAGTCTTTTGGATTATTATCAAAGGATGGCCATGGTTCTATTAGGGACCATTTAGATAAAAAAGAGTTTGCCTTGAGAAAGGCACAGGTGGCCATAGCTATGAACATTAGAGCCTCTGCAGCAATTTCCGTGGTGTCAAGAGCTTCTATTGTTTGGGTACAAAAGCTCATTCAGTTTATTCCTGAAATAGTCGTTGGAGGATGGAGGGTACCAATGGACTTTTAAAGCTGTTTCCTTTTCTGTGGATGCAGGATTAGATGCTATGGTTTTTTCCTCCAGGGCCATATTCTCTTTGGCTGTGGCTAGGACGACCCTCTGGCTTAGGTCATGGCCAATGTTCTCTCTAAGCTGTGGAGTCTTGTGAGCAAAAATTCTACTTTGTGAGCTACTGGCATGAAAGTGAGTGAGCTATTTGGCTACTGCATTAATTTGCTCTGGAGTCATCCTTCCTGAGCAAAGACAAAAATATGTGAGCCTGAGGCTAAAAAATTGAGCTAGCTCATACTAACTCAGCTTAGAGGAAACACTGGTCATGGCAGACAAACTACCAGTCTAAAGCTATTGTTACTGCCTTTCCCTTTCAGGGAGACTGACTGGTGAAGTGTTAAATAATATTCTAGTAGAAACTAGAGACAAAAAGAAGGCCCTCCCTAAGGCTCTTAGACGAGATAAGAGGTATTTTGGCAACTACTACTTTTGTTTGCAACATACTCTATCTAGATTTTAACAAGACAACAGAAGGGGTTCTTGGGGAATTTGAGATTATCGTTCAGACACAGATCCTCCAATCCTAGGTTTGGCAGACAAGGAACATCCAGACTGGACAAGGGGGTCGTGGATCCAAGTCAACCAAGGCATGACTCACCGTCTCTGCTGGTAGGGGAGCATCTGGCCTTTTCCCAAGACACCTAGAACATAGAATTTTTCAAGATCCCCTCAGATCACTTTGTGCCTTCCCGTATCCACAAGAATACTGTAAAGAAGGCAAGAACTGAGAGAGTCATTCAGCACCTTCTAAATGTATAGGCTACAGAGCCAATACCAATCTTCGAACTCGGAAAGGGGTGTGTACTCAAATTTCTTCACAGTCCCAAAAAAGAATGGGTACTGGAGAGCCATCTTGGACCTGAAATTGTTGAACAAATTCATAAAGCTTCGACATTTCAGAATGGAAACTCTGAGATCCATTTCTGAATCCCTTCAGCCTCACTACTAGGATTTACAACATCACCTTAGAAGGCTTTTGTCAGATGGTATAGGAGAAAAGGCATGAATCCACTGAAGCCTCACATCAGGTCCATCCTAGAATTTCTGCAGAATGGAGCATGGAGTGGTCTTAGGGCAGCTACCTTAAAATGACAAATGGCTGCATTATCCACAGTCCTTCCAAAGTGTCATGGAGCTGAACTGTCCAAGCACCCGCGCATCAAGCGCTTCCTTATCAGCACATCCCTAAAAGATCTACCCACGGTTCACAGGTTCCCTACATGGAGACGGAATACTGTACTTTCCGTACTCATAAAACACCCTTTCAAACCTATAAGGGACATTCCCCTGAAGTGGTTAAGAAGCAAAGCTCGGTTTTTCACAGCCTTCACTTCTGCAAGGAGAGTTTTGGAATTGAGAGCCCATCCATGGCCTGGGTTGTGCATTTTTCATTGTGATAAAGTAGTCTGTACTTTCCGTACTCATAAAACACCCTTTCAAACCTATAAGGGACATTCCCCTGAAGTGGTTAAGAATCAAGGCTCGGTTTTTCACAGCCTTCACTTCTGCAAGGAGAGTTTTGGAATTGAGAGCCCATCCATGGCCTGGGTTGTGCATTTTTCATTGTGATAAAGTAG
>NW_015163651.1:107390-123293 GCF_001447785.1 Gekko japonicus | reverse complement strand
GGATTTAGAAATTACAATCATATATGCCCTATGGTTTGAATCAAAACTTTGATTTGTCATGCTTTTTGTATGACTTATTTATAGAATATTCCTAGTGTAAAAGGGATATATTGAATAGTACAATAAAAATGTTTTTTATGAAATATATGTGAATGCAAACTTTACCAGTTGGATTTTCAAGTGAATGGCGGTCTGTATCTTTAAATGGAATATTGGTTGAAATGCAGTGGCAAGGAATTAATTGGACGAAAAGTCCTTTTTTAGAAGGTTAAATTAAGCAAGTCTTTAGAGAGAGTTCTGCCAGCATTATCAGAATTAGAAGGCTTTTGTTCCTCAATAAGAAAATCCAAGGACTGGCATACCTTCTGTATAAATTGTTGGATTTTCAAGTGAATGGCGGTCTGTATCTTTAAATGGAATATTGGTTGAAATGCAGTGGCAAGGAATTAATTGGACGAAAAGTCCTTTTTTAGAAGGTTAAATTAAGCAAGTCTTTAGAGAGAGTTCTGCCAGCATTATCAGAATTAGAAGGCTTTTGTTCCTCAATAAGAAAATCCAAGGACTGGCATACCTTCTGTATAAATTTGGTAAGTTATATAATACATCAGAAGATTGCTCTTAAGAATGTTTAATTCTTGGCAGCTCCATGGATATTGATGCCTATTATATTTATGTTCATGATTAGTTCCAGATAACTCCAGGAAAGAGATTGTATTAAAAACATATTTGGAGTTGACTATCTTCTGAGGAAGATTAGTCACGAAATGAGTTGAAATCCAGGTGCTTGTTGCAGCCATTATCCACAGTGGGGTTTTCCCTCCTGTTATACATGCACTGTGATCCTGTTTCATTAGTTGTCATTTAGATGCATTTGAGGCAGTAGTCTAGTCAGTGACAGACAAGGTGGAAGTACCACCTAAGGTTAGTAATGTTAAGTAATGTTAGTAATGGCTAGTAATGTTCAGTATACCTGTAATTCTGTCTAACAGTAAAAAGAGCGAAGCATTGGGGCAGAATCAAATCCTCAAAAGATGTGGCTTATTGGCTCGAGTCACTTTAAATGTGAAAGCCCTTTTAATTCAAATATGGTCCAGTTTACAATTCTGTAGTTATTCAAAATGCAAAATAATCTTCATGCTTGCTTTGTGTGTTGGCTATCAATTTCTCTTCCATTTAATTGTAACTGTGTGACCCTTTCTCAGCAGCAACTGCATTCACTGCAATAGCCAGGAAATGTTCATAGAAAAATGTTCCATACCAGACTATGAAGATATTTGATATGAGGAAGAATATTTAAAGGTGTTCTGTTCTTAAACAGAGATGTGAGGGTGCATAAAGAAGAAATGGAAAAATTGGGGCATTGTCTCTCTCCCTTTGCATTTTCTGTTTTTCCCCCCCTGAAGTCTTTCAATTTTGCCATTGGACAATATGGGTAGAAATAACAAAATCTCTTTCTTAGGAGAATATCTTCTCTCAGAATGTTGACTGGTATGCTGTTTAAAGCACTACTTTACCTTCTCCAAATATTTTCCAATAACTATGTAATATCTACCTAATTTTGTAAGTTAAAGAATATAATCTGGAACTCTGAATGTACATACAATTTTCAAATACTCTGCAGCATGTAAATGAAACTATGTTTGGAAATACATGCTAAAAAAATCAAGAAACAAGCTGCCTTTTGAAAGAGTAGACGTGTTGGCATCAATCTGTGCAAACTTCCAGTTCTTTGAAGTCTGGGGAGATAAAAATGAAAGTTTACAGCTGGAAGCTTTGATTTTCCAGAGCAGATTAAAAGGGGGAAAACTAGATGGTAGAATTTTGAAGGGGTACACTTAGTGCGACAGTTACTAAAGTATGTTGTCGAAGGCTTTCTCGGCCGGAGTTCATTAGTTGCTGTAGATTTTCTGGGTTGTGTGGCTGTGGTCTTGGCATTGTAGAACCAGTTACTGAAGTGTTACTGAACAGAAAGATGGTGTTGCAAATCTAAAGCTGAATTCAGCATCTAGTTTTATTGGTACCTCTTAGTGCTGCTATTGGTTAGGGTGGAGACAGACAAGAGCTCTTATTCAGAGAGCTGGAAGCAGTTTGAAAGAGGGATCATAGGTTGTGGTGCTTCTACTCATCCCATGGTCACCTCTGGTAAACAGTAAAGCTGTGTTGGTCCACGGAAAAAATTAAAAACACAAATTCCTAATAACTTCTGTAGTTTGGACCAACCAAAATATTGTGAAACAGTGTACAAGCTTTGGAATTCCCCAGAACTCTTCATTGGAGTGGATGTTCGGTACAATTTTTTTTTTTAAGCATGGCCCTGGGGGGGGGGGGGGATAAAAAGATGCCTCAGGGGATGATGGGAAACCCCTTATTCTGGAGCTTCCAGAGGCTTAAGTGGAAATGCAGGGTGTTTTTACAGATTTCCCATTTTCTGTTTCTGTCTGCAAACTGCAGACCGGGAGCTTTGCCGTTGTGCCCTGCAATATTTTTTCCTCTTTCCTTTTTGTTTTGTTTGACTCAGCATCTTACCTGATGAAGAGTTTGGGGGGAATTTGAAATGTTGTTTCTGTTCCGTGATACTTTGTTGTCCTTGGATGCCTTAGATTGCAGCTTGCTGCTTCATCTCTAACATTGCATATGTTTATAATTACAGCTTGTATAGATTCTTTTGAACTATGGTGCTGGAGAAGACACTTGAGAGTCCCTTGGACTGCAAGAAGATCAAATCAGTCAATCCTAAAAGAAATCAACCCTGACTGTTCCCTGGAAGGCCTGATAATGAAACTGAAGCTCAAATACTTTGGCCACCAAATGAGAAGGGAGCACTCACTGGAGAAGACCCTGATGCTGGGAAAGATTGAAGGTCAAAGAAGACGGGGACGGCAAAGGATGAGATGGTTGGACAGTGTCATCGACGCAACGAACATGAAATTGAGCCGACTTCAGAGGACAGCGGAAGACAGGAGGGCCTGGTGGGAGCTGGTCCATGGGGTCGCGAAGAGTCGGACTCGACTGTGCGACGGAACAACAACATAAAAGTAATTGTCGTTGTTGCTCAGTCGCACAGTCGAGTCCGACTTCGTGACCCCACGGACCACATCACGCCGGGCCCTCTTGTCTTCTGCCATGCCCTGGAGTTTGCTCAATTTAATGTTCGTTGCATTGATAACACTGTCTAGCCATCTCATCCTTTGCCATCCCCTTCCTTTCTTACCTTCAATCATTCCCAGCATCAGGGTCTTTTCCACTGAGTGCTCTCTTCTCATTTGGTGACCAAAGTATTTGATCTTTAGCTTCAGTATCTGGCCTTTAGCATCAGTATCTGGCCTTCCAGAGTACTTCAAAAGTTCTCCAGTGTTCCAGACTATATGTTTTTTTCTGTTAAATAAGTTATAAATACTGTATTTTTTGTTCTGACAAAGGTGTGGCGTACATATCAGTTTCCACCCGCGTTTTCCATTTCTTCCATGGCTGAAATTTCTGAAGAACTTGCATGTCTGTTGTAACATGGCTTTATTTCTCATATTATTTTAAAAAAACCCAAATTCTGTAGACTGCACAGTTATACACTTTTATGGGATCTTAAATTACAGTTTAATGTTCATTAACTTGTCTGTTTTTCACCAGAACATTGTCATTCCTGTACATATATTTGGGAGTCAGTGCAGTATAGTGGTTGGAGTGGATCCTCTAGGACTGAGAAGATACATATTCCAGTCCCCAGTTGCCATGAAAATTACTGGGTTAACCTTTAGCCAGTTGCTCTCTTTCACCCAGCCTATCTCATAGGGTTGTTGTGAGGATAAAATGGAGAAGGGGGGGAATCATGTATACTACCCTGAACTTCTTGGAGGAGGACTGTGATAGAAACACACCCCAAATATATAAATTGGTCCCATTTTCCCTTTAACAGTTTTCATCACAGATCCTTGAACTGTTGTAGCATGTACGTAAGTGCCATCAAGTCGCAACTGACTTATGGCAACCCCGGCAAGGAGCTTAAAGGAAAGTGAGAAGCGGAAGTGATTTGCCATTGCCTTCCTCAGTATAGTTTTCCTTCGTGGTCTTCTATCTAAGTACTGGCATTGCTTAGCTTCTGAGATCTGGCTTCAGAACAGCTCTTACAATTAAACTGGGAGTTTAAGGAGTAGCTTAGGCTTTCTTGTGGAGACAGACTATCAGAAAGGTGGCTCTGAAAATTAGGGCGCTCTTGCCTTGATTGCAAACACAGATCTCTTGCATTTTATTCCTTGTTTGTGACGGCTCTAGTTCTGTGCCCTGGCTGCAACCTAGTGGAACTCTCTGCCAAATAACATCTGCGCATTGTGGGACATTCTACAGTTCCACAGGGCATGCAGGGCAGAGATGTTCTGCCAGGCGTTTGGTTGAGGACAGTGACGATTCCATCTCGGCTCTCCCGTTTCCCATTCCCCCCACCGCCTGTTCCCCACGAGATAGTGGTTCTGTTAGGATTTTAGCACCATCTGTCGATAATGTAGACAAGCAATGAATCAGACTATTATGTTTTTACTGTCTTACGTAAATCTTAATTTGTTTTACTGATATTTTATAGGATAATGTTGTACACTGCCCTGAGCCTGGTTCCATTGGGGAGGGCAGTTGATAAATTCAATAAATAAATATTTCACTCTTGAATGTATCCTAGGATGTTTAGCTTCTTAAAGTTGGTGGTGGAAAGTGACGTCAAGGCGCAGCCAACTCATGGCGATCCCTTGGGGTTTTCAAGGCAAGAGACATTCAGAGGTGGTCTACCATTGCCTTTCTCTGCGTTCGAGTTACAGAAACACAATCCGACTGTAGTGTTGCTTTCCTTTAAAGTTCTGCGCAAAACCTTGTGATCTCTGCTATTCTGAGTAGCTGTTTTATCACATTCAGGGCTCTTTTTGTAGCAGGAACTCCTTTGCATATTAGGCGACACACCCCTAAGGTAGCCAATCCTCCAAGAGCTTGCAGAGCTCTTCTTACAGGGGCTACTGTAAGCTCTTGGAGGATTGACTACATTAGGGGGGGTGTCGCCTAATATGCAAAGGAGTTCCTGCTACAAAAAGAGCCCAACTTGTAGTTGGAGGGTTCCCAACTCTTGGTTAGGGAATCTGTGGATATTTGGGGGTGGAGCCTGGGGAGCACAGGGTTTGGGAAGGGTCCTCAGTGAGGTATAATGCTGTAGAGTCCACCCTCCAAAACAGCCATTTTCTCCAGAGGAACTGATCTCCAGGCTTCACCTGAGGTCGGCAACCATACCTGACAAGTTTGTTGCATTTTGAGAATCTGATAAATGCTAATTATTATTACAGATTTCAAGACCCATCCTGTTCATAGAACATACCTACTGCTGAGAGCTGGAAAATCTGTTTAAGGTATGTGTTTTCTGCTTTTGTTTCTTTTCTCCAGAAGCGCTTTAAATTTTGGATAAAGCAGGATTTCCCCCAGATAGATGAATGAATTGCGAGCCTTCAAAGTAAACACGTTTGTTTCTATCAGGATTTTCGAAAAGCTGGGCTGTAAGGCAAGAGACTGACACAGAATAAAACCGTTTTAGACATAATGTATATTTTGAAGTCTTGAATTCTCTGCTTTTATTCTGTAACACAGACTGCATCTACTGTCTCAGTTTTGCACACTGTTGACAAAGATGGCGTTTGTTGTACAGAGGGCTGGTGAATGGCTTCGAGAGTGTAGGCATCTCACAATTCTGTGACATGGTAGCTTTTGAGAAGCTTCTCTTCAGACTATCTGTTTTATCCTGCCTTTCCTCCAAGGAGCTCAGGGTGGTGTCGGTGACTTGCCCCCACCCTCCGGTGTTCCTCCTTACCCTGTGAGTTAAGTTAGTCAGAGTGTGGACGACTGGTCCAAGGTCACCCCATGAACTTCATGATTGTGATGTATGTAGTGGTTAAGTGCGCGGACTCTAATCTGGGAGAACTGGGTTTGATTCCCCACTCCTTCACTTGAACCTGCTGGATGACCTTGGGCAAGCCATAGTTCTGGCACGGCTGTTCCTGAAAAAGAGCAGTTTCTGTCAGAGCTCTCAGCCCCACCTACCTCACGGGGGGTGTATGTTGTGGGGAGGGGAACGGAAAGGAGTTTGTGGGCCGCTCTGAGACTTCTCTGGGTAGTGAAAGGCAGGGTATAAACCCAATCTCTTCTCTTCTTCTACTCAGGTCTGACATTCCCCATTGGTGTATCATACTTACTCATTAAACAAACAAATAAAT
The DNA here is from genome assembly GCF_001447785.1 of Gekko japonicus. Lineage (NCBI taxonomy): Eukaryota > Metazoa > Chordata > Lepidosauria > Squamata > Gekkonidae > Gekko > Gekko japonicus. The sequence goes on along the minus strand of NW_015163651.1, from coordinate 117,060 downwards.
AAATAAATACCAGCCAAATATTACCAATCAGTGGTCAGGCGATTTTAAAGCACGAACTTTTATTTGAAAATTGTACTTTAATTATCAGCAGGTTATAATCATTTGTTTTTGTAATTGATTTCATGTTGTGTTAAAATTTGTAATGAATCATTTTGGCTTTTAAAAATGCTAGCTAGATATTTTTTTAAGCCATCAATTCATGGAACTGTTCTTAATCCTTATCCTGAATTCTCCCTGGGCCATTCAGCAGTTATAAAAGGAAAAATAACAGCTTTTTGAAAGATCTGTTTGGAGACGTCTGTATCACTTGCAGGCGGTCACGAGGAAGAATGCTGTCTGCTGTGCTTGACCCTCCCCCCCACGGCTGCAGTGTTAGGAGGCAAGCAGCCCTCACTCCTGCCCTTGATAACAAATGACACCACAATGAAATAATACGTTGAGTACTTTTGGCTTCATGGAAAAGCTGGAATACTGAAACATGACCAAAGAGGCAGGCAATTGAGCAGAAATGAGGCACAAACTTCAATAATTTTGACCTTCAGTTTGTAAGAAATCGTGGATTGCAAAGATAACCATCTTCAAGTACTTGAAGGGTTGTCATATAGAAGATGGTATGGAATTATTTTCTGTTGTCCCAGAAGGTTGGACTAGAACCAACAGGCTGAAATTAAATAAAAAGAGTATTCGGCTAAACATTAGGAAGAACTTCTTGACAGACCGGTTCCTCAGTGGGCTCTTCTTCTTTGGAGGTTTTTAGGCAGAGGCTAGATGGCCATCTGACAGCAATGCTGATTGTGTGAACTCAGGCAGATCTTGAGGGGGAGGGCAGGAAGGGTTGCATCAGTGCTTAGTTCCTGTGGACCTTTCTTACATACCCCAGGGAAAAGCTGATTGCCATGTTGGGGTCAGGAAGCAATTTTTCTCCAGGCCAGTTTGGGTGGAGATCCTGGAGGGGTTTTTTGTCATCTTCTGGGCATGAGACAGCGGTCACTGGGGGTGTGTGGGGGGGAGGCATTTGTGAATTTCCTGCATTGTGCAGGGGGTTGGAGTAGATGACCCTGGAGGTCCCTTCCAACTCTATGATTCTATGATTCTGTACTTGGAAATGTGTGGGCAGGATTCAGTGAAGCCTCAGAAGGAAGTTGAACAGGATTTCTTGTGGCTAGAGTATAGCAGTAAAATACATTGGTTCAAATTTGCTGAGCTTATCATATTTATATGGATTGCTTTTTAATATGCAGTATTAGTGTGTGTTTAAGGGAATTCTAAGTGTGCTTTTTGTCTTCAAGCAGAAGATCCCCTTGCTGAATCACAGACTTCATTTGAAAGTTAATTCGGTTTCAGAAATGTTTTTCTGTGTCGCCTGGTGTTCCAGCCTGGTGTCGCCTGGTGTTCCGGTGGGCTGCTGATCCAGTAACACCGATTCTAGAAGCATTGATGCCAGTTTGGTGTAGTGGTTAAGTGCGCGGACTCTAATTTGGGAGAACCGGGTTTGATTCCCCACGCCTCCACTTGCACCTGGCTGGATGATTTTGGGCAAGGCGTAGTTCTGATAAGAGCTGTTCTTGAAAAAGAGCAGTTTCTGTCAAGAGCTCTCTCAGCCCCGCCTACCTCACAGGGTGTCCGTTGTGAGGAGGGGAAGGGAAAGGAGTTTGTAAGCCGCTCTGAGACACCTTTGGGTAGTGAAGGGCGGGGTATAAATCCAATCTCTTCTCTTCTTATTCTTTGGGAACACAGGGTAGCTGTGTGATCGTTTTCTATTTCGGCTCATTTTTTATCTACTGCAGTTGCTACTGTTTTATCCCCTTTTTTCTGTTTCTTCTAGAAGTTGGTCTTTGGTCTGAAAAAGTGTTCTGAACCAGTGTAAAGTGTTTAGGGCACACTCCGATTGAGCGTCAGAGTTGCCAGCATAGTCATTCCAAAGCTGCCTATTGTGTAGTGCAGTGATCCATGTCAGGGTAGCTGTGTGATCGTTTTCTATTTCGGTTCATTTTTTATCTACTGCAGTTGCCACTGTTTTATCCCCTTTTTTCTGTTTCTTCTAGAAGTTGGTCTTTGGTCTGAAAAAGTGTTCTGAACCAGTGTATGGCACACTCCGATTGAGCATCAGAGTTGCCAACATAGTCATTCCAAAGCTGCCTATTGTGTAGCGCAATGATCCGTGTTTTATGGCTTTTCAATGCTACCTGTTTAGAATATCATCTTGCTGTGTGGCTACAGAGATAAAATGATGTATTCCTATTCTTAACATTTTTATCTGCCCTCTCTTCCAGGAGGTCAGGGCAATATATCATTGTTATCTCCCGCCCACCCCCTTCCGTCTTATCCTCACACCATCAAGTGAGTTAGGTTAGTTTAGTAAGGTCCTCTCACAAGTCTCTTTTGGAGTACTGTTTGAGTTGGTGCATCTGAAAAAGGCAATGAAAGAGGTAGGGAAAAATGCAGGAAAGGGCAACTAAAATGATCATGGGATTGGAGTATTTCCCTTGTGAAGCAAGGCTGAAGCACGCGATGCATTTTAGTGTAGAAGTGGAGTAACTTGGTAGAGAACTACAAAAGGATGCATAATAGAGAGACAGTTTCAGGGGGTAGCTGTGTTGAACTGCAGTAGAATAGCTAGATTTCAGTCCAGGACCACCTTCGAGACCAAGAAGATTTTCAGGGTACAAACTTTCAAGAGTCAAAGCTTCCTTTGTCAGATACAAGTAGGAATGGGAACTTTAGCACTCAGCAGCTCATTCCCAGAAAAGCTTGTTGATCTCTGAGGTTCTAAAGGATTCATATCTAGTGGAGAGAAAGTGCCTACAGAGAAACCTTTCTGTCTCCTGTAATATAAGAACTGGAGGTTGCCCTATGAAACTGGTTGGTGGTAGATCTAAGATTAACAAAAGAAGATACTACTTCATGTAACTGTTTATTGGCGTTGCACTTGCTGCCATGAAATATGATGACTGCCTTAGAGTGATTTCAAAGAGCGTTGGACAGATTTATGGAGGACAGGTCTGTCATTGGCTATTAACCCTGATAACTAAATGGGACCTCCAGGTTCAGAGGTAGAATGCCTCTGATAGTTAGATGCTGGAGATCATTCAACCAGGGAGGGCTGCTGTCTGTCAGCCCTCCTGTGCTATTTGACTTGCTAATGTTAGAAATGGTTGTTGTTGTTCAGTCGCACAGTCAAATCCGACTCTTCGCGACCCCATGGACCACATCACGCCAGGCCCTCCTGTCTTCCATTGTGCTCCGGAGTTCGCTTAATTTCATGTTCGTTGCATCGATAACACTGTCTAACCATCTTGTCCTTTGCCGTCCCCTTCTTCTTTGACCTTCAATCTTTCCCAGCGTCAGGGTCTTCTCCAGTGAGGGCTCCCTTCTCATTTGGTGGCCAAAGTATTTGAGCTTCAGCTTCAGCATCTGGCCTTCCAGGGTTGATTTACTTTTAGTCAGGGTTGATTTACTTTTAGGATTGACTGATTTGATCTCTATGAAGTCCAGGGGACTCTCAAGAGTCTTCTCCAGCACCATAATTCCAAAGAATTAATTAATTGTCAATGTGGACAATGTGGATCCTAGGATCGTCTGGCAGCCAGAATCTCTAGCTCTTTTGTGGTGAGCTAGGCTTACAGTGGGCTGAGAGAGCTCTGAGGGGGCTGTGACTGACCCAAGGTCACTCAGCTGGCTTCAAGTGGAGTAGTGGGGAATCGAACCCAGTTCTCCAGATTAGAGTCTGCTGTTCTTAACCACTACACCAAACTACCTCTACTGCCATTGCTAGATGGCTTATATGGTGCATCATCGTAGTATATATGCTGGGGAAATTTTCACCTCAGGAACATCTCTGCCTATTCAGTGTGAGGAGGTTCAGAAGCCCCCTATACAGCATCACTGTGCACATAAAACGTAGGCAAGTCTTCAGGCATTGGCCAGTGTGTGGTCTTTGGACTGCAGTGTTGTAGTGTTGTGATTCATTAAAGCGAGGGCAGATGTTGCTTTTCTGCATCCTGAATGCTGAGTCTGCCTTTTGGGCATGGAGAGGAAAGGGAAATTTTCTTGCCATAGAGGACAGTCTATGCACACGATAGTGTTTTGACCAAGGCTGTGTTCTTAGGCACATGGAAGGAGGGGAAAAAGTTGCAGGGAGGACCTGTTCTGCTTCTCTTTTGTGCTTCTGCTGGATTTTATTCTTCTTAAGATCCATTTATTCTTGAATGTGGGAACAGTTTCACAAGTTCAGTGACAGGGGATGAGGGGTTTTGGTCTGCGAAGTTGATGGGAGGCTTCCCCCTGGTGGCTGGAACAGGAGGAGGAGGTGCTATCCAGGAGTCTGAAATTGTCCTCTGGCTGCAATGAGAGTTTAAGGTAGGGAGAGATTTCCCCGTTTGCATGGCCATTTGTTAGACTCTTAAAGCTGAGGACTACTAATCATCATATTTTTGTCTCAAGTACTCTTGACCATCAGCATAATGAATTCTGGTCCTATTTTCTACCCAGTCATAAATACAACTGTTTAAGTCTGTGTTAAAACTGCTGCATGCCTTTATACAGCAGATCCTTTTCCAGACAGGCTTTTAGAATTGGTTTCCTAGTTCCTCAAACACAGACGAATACGCTGAAAATCCATTATTACTGTGCATAACTAGAATGTTAAAGCACTAGTCTTGCTATAAGGTTGTATAGGTATCTGGTGGCTTGTTGAAGGACACGGCTTATACAATAAAGAACCTTCGTTGGCCTCTGCACTGCTTTCTTGCACCAGAACAGCACAAGATGATTTTTTTAAATCTTGCCCCAAATTCTCATTCTGTCCTAGATTTTTCTGTTGAAAACGAATAGCAAATGAAATTGGATAATACTCTGTCAAAGCTGCTGTGGAGGGCAGTAAACCATATGTTTTTGGCAGAGAAGATGTTAACATTGGAGACTACTCTTTTTTTGGCAGGGGTGGGATATGATCTGGCATTGGCGAAGTAATTGAGAATGTCATGTAATAATCGGTGAAATTACTGTCAAGGGTTGGCATTGGTCACTAACGCCTGGCCCGAGGTTTTATATGTAAAGCCATCCGGCTTCTTTCTGTGACTGAAGGACAGGAGAGGCCAACAAATCCGTAACTGGATCTGCTTTTTGAAAACTCTACCTGTGAACCCAAGACAGACCAGGTGACAGAAAGATACTTTTTTGGAGTCTTCATGTTTTCACTTTATGGGGTATATATATGGGTTTGTTTGGATTTCTTTTAAAACAGAGTTCTAGACCCTTGGTTTTCGAACAGATATACAGCAGTAGTTTATCTGCCCAGGAACCAGAAGCAAGTAATTACTCTGTTTACTACGGTTTCCGAGCTCACGATTGCCTACTATTGTCTTGTGCTTTTCCTGTAGAGTGACGTTATAGAAGAGTGTCTGGCCTAAAAAGTTCATGCGTGTGTTCTTTGTATGTTTGTGTGCCTTTTTCTTAATTGCAGGCCTGGGAATCCATCCCTCACACTCTGTCTTCTTGTGCTGCCTTGTGCCCAACATCAATTTACAGCAGCCGGGTGACCCACCCACAAAGCTTTTATGACTCATTAGCTGGTTATTTTCTACCATTTGAGAACATGAAGAATGACATTTTCAACTTGCAGAATGAGAATAATGAGCCTGAACGTAATTTGTATTGAAACCGGTTCCCCCCCCCCCTTAATAGTATCTATATGTGAATTCTGTTCAGCTTGTTTTGTTTCATTTGCAATTACTACTAGTAGAGCTCTCAAAACATGTCATGATGTCATCTAGAAATGTGCTTTATTTGGTCCTGCTCTGTGAACTGCAGCCTCCTGTTCTCTGGAGTACTCCACATATAACAGCTTAAGTGAGTCATCGGCCAACTGTGTAATCATTAGTTTGTTGGGTAAATAACTTGGAGGATGGAGTGGAGCAATGCCTTCTTGGATAAAACTTTTTAACAGAATTCCCATTGTGGTTCTGCTTGTGACGGTGGTGTTAAAATGGACTGCCAGTACAAATATGCCCCAAACCCCCAAACCTGCATTTTTAAAAATGGCAACCTCATAGGGTTTTGAAGACAAGAGATAAATAAAGGAGGTTTGCCATTGCCTGCTGAAATATACTGGGTTCGAGACGCGTATAGTGATCAGCTCATAGTTTATTAGTGATTTCAGCTTAACTCTAAGGCAACTCTAGCAGGGCCGGAGCCCTGCTTATATTCATGCAAAATACCCCACCCCACACCCTCACTCCCTGTGATAGGCTATTTACAAAACATTACTACTTGATTGGTTTATTCCAGAGTCCTGGTCGGCTATTGCTCTTGTGCTCCAAGCTCAGCCAGTCTCTAGGGTGATTCAGTCAGGGTGATTCAATCCCAATGCATAACACCCCTCCCCCTTAAGTTCCAAAGCACCTAACAGACATAGTCTCTTAAGTAAGCTGGTCTGTGTCGCTCCCTGGTTGAGTGTCACGGTTCTGGTAGGGGGGTCGTGATTACAGGGCTCGGGTTCAATGTTGCTGACGAGGTGGTAACAGGCGGTAGCGGGCTTGGTGAGTCCTCGGGGCCATCCGTGGTCGCCTGATCTGGGGCTTCTGCTGGTTCGGCTGACAATTCGTTGTTCGCTGGGAGGTCCCTTGCGGGTTCCTGCGGCTGGGGCAGCTGCGTCTCACCATCTTTTGAGACTGCTGGCGGGAGATGTGGTTCAAGTTGGGGTAGACAGCTGCGGAGTTGGTCAATGTGCCTTCACAACACCTGGCAGTCTTCCGTAGAAACCTCGTACGACAGGGGCCCTGTAACTCGGGTCACCCTGGCAGGGATCCAGGCTGGGCCACATAACACCTGCCTCCGCTTAGCGACCCTGGTATTCCTTGGTGCTCTCCCCATTCAAATACTGACCAGGGCCAACCCTGTTTAGCTGCCGAGATCTGACGTGATCGGTCTAGCCTGGGCTATCCAGGTCAGGGCAAAAACCTGCTTAGCGGAGTCTTTTTCTAACCTTTGTGAGACAAACGTTTGTGTCACCAGTTTTCTGGCCACACAGATACACGTAGTTGGCATTGATAAGATAAACAGATCTAACATTATTTGGATCATCTGCTGTTAAAATGATGTCTTTGCAGCTGGATACATCCAAGTAAGTCCGCACTTTAAGTCTTTGGCATGCGTCTAGGTAAGTGTGCAAAGGATTGTAACAAGCCTTAGATATCACCTGCATTCGATATCAGGTAGCTTAGGGTTGCCCTGACCCAGATGGGCCAGGTTAGCCTGATCTCCGAAGCTAAGCAGGGAGGCCACCAAGGAAGTCCAGATCCACTGTGCAGAGGCAGGCTGTGGCAAACCAACTCTGAACATCTCTTACCTTGAAAGCCCTGCAGCGTTCCCACATGTCAGCTGCATTTTTTTTTTAGGGGGTTTCTTTCTTTTGTAATTTTCAATTTTTAAAAAATTAAGTTTCCAAAAAGTGGCAACCAGTAACAACCATTACAACTTATAACCAATATCAAACAATAAAAAATAGCGTCAAGTGTGAACCATTAACACCAGAAGTAAAAAAAAAAGAATATCTCAAGGTACGGCCAGTGCTCCCTCTAAGCTGTGGAGTCTTGTGAGCAAAAAGTTTTGCTTTGTGAGCTACTGGCATTAAGGTTGTGAGTGAGCGATTTGGGTACTGCATAAATTAGTTTGCTCTGGAGCCATCTTTCCTGAGCCAAGACAAAAATGTGTGAGTCCGAGGCTAAATAAGAAGAAGAGAAGAAGAGATTGGATTTATACCCTGCCCTTCACTTGGAGTCTCAGAGCAGCTTACAAACTCCTTTCCCTTCCCCTCCCCAGAACAGACACCCTGTGAGGTGGGTGGGGCTGAGAGAACTCTGACACAAACTGCTCTTTTTCAAGGACAGCTGTGCCAGAGCTTGTGACTGACCCAAGGCCACATCAGCAGGTGCTGTTAGAGGAGTGGGGAATCAAACCCGGTTCTCCCAGATTAGAGTCCGCACACTTAACCACTACACCAAACTGGCGTACTGTGAACCAAACTGTGAACTAGCTCACACTAACTCAGCTTAGAGGTAACATTGGGTACAGCTGCTGAAAATTTTAAAGGCAACATATAATGACAACAGCATAAATTTAAAACCTAGAACATAAGTCTTCCGTGTTGAATTTAGAACAATGGAAATTGTTACCAATGATTAACTATTTCATAAAAATGTGGAATTTGAGATCGCACCGGCGAATTAGGTTGGAACGAAGCTTCTAAAAATGAAAGCCACTTATGCAGTATATTAACTTGGTTCCCAGAATTACTGTACATGCCGGCACTATCTGCAATCTTGTGCATCGTTTACAGTTCCCAAGGTCAGCTGCTGCATGACGACACTTTCCACCACCAGCATGCTAAAGTTTCCCATCTGTTGGGTTAAAAGGTGGCTTTTTTGTTTTTATATTTACCTTGACGGGGGGGGGGGAGTTGCTTCACAATGGCCGCCTCTTGATCACTGGTTGTAGTGAGGACAGCAGTGCTGTATTAACAAGGCTGGGAATGGGTAAGGTCAGGTGACCTGTAGTTGCTAAACTACAAACCATCCCTGTGCTCCGAGAGAAGCCAGTGACGGTGGGTCAGGTAAGGAGAAGATGCCAAGCTCCCTGCAGACTAGAATGTGATCTTTGGAAATCCTGTACTTAGCCAGACTTTAGCGGTTTTAAGTACCAAGGGTTTAAGTGGAAAACGCTCTAAGGACTGGCTTAACTCTCCCATTAAAATAGTCATTTGTCAGCTTTGACTCTGGAAAGTTCATACCCTGAAAATCTTCTTGTTTTTTAAGGTGCTACTGGATTTGAATCTTAACTGTTCTGCTGCAGAACCAACCTGGCTACCCTCCGAAACTATTAAAATCTGTAGGGCTTGAATGTGCTTAAACTTGGTTGGCTCATGCCCCTTGGGTGTTAATCACTGACTTCACCCGTGTGTAATGTGTTTTTACTACTTAGGCAGGAAATTTGCTTAATCTTAGCTTAATGTGATAGTGGGTTGGATCCAGCCAGCTTTTTCCACACTCACCTAATTCCTGTTTATGCTATAGCTCCTCTGATATGGTTTTAGTACATTCAGGTCCCATAATTCTCAGTGTAGCCTTTTTGAGTCATCAGGCAGAACCCCTGTTTCCTCTTTCACCAGAAGAAAAGCCCGTTAGACCAGGGGTGGCCAAACTTGCTTAACGTAAGAGCCACATAGAATAAATGTCAACTGTCTGAGAGCTGTAAGACATGAACAAACATCAGACACACGTTTTTATTGAAAGATATGCAAATTTGCTTTTTATTAACATTAAATCAGACTGCCAAAAATAAAAACAAAAGAAGTAAAAACAGATATTGAGAACGGTATTTATCCAATGATATTTATTTGTTTGCTAATGATATTTATTTGTCTAAGAGAGAAAGAGAGGTGGAAAGAAAGAATGAAAGAGGTGGAAAGAAAGAGAAAGAGAGAGAAAATAGAAAGCAAATAGATGGGGGAGGGAGGGGGAAGGAAGAGAGAGTGAAAGAAAGGAAGAGAGAAGGAGAGAAAAAGAGAAAGGAAGGTGGAAATAAACTTTAAATGCTGTGAGAATGCATTTAAAGTTGCTTTCTTTCTCTGCTCCCCCCCCCCACATAACCTCAACCCACCCCAAAGGGGGAA
>NW_015163651.1:28475-106921 GCF_001447785.1 Gekko japonicus | reverse complement strand
ACATACCGCAAGCCTGCCCAGAGAGGGAAAGACTGGCTAGGGAAGGTAAGCCTCCTTGCCGGGAGCCACACAATATGTGTGAAAGAGCCACATGTGGCTCCCGAGCCACAGTTTGGCCACCCCTGTATTAGACCAACACACCCTAAGTGTGTAAAGCCTGAGAGACCTAATTTCAAATATTGGTTAAGCTGTGATTGCTCTGGATGATCTTCAGTGAAAGTTCCAGCTTTCCCCTTCCGTCAAGTGACTTACTGTGTGGGTGTTGTCTGGGATGAATAAGAGGAGGGTTGAAAAGCTTTTTCCACACTTAGAAAGTATCAGGTTATAACCTACTGCTGCGTTCATGCCTTCCTTCAGCACATGGGATATTCCACTGGAGGAAGATGCTGCACTTAACGAAATGGAAGTGGTAGGATACGCTGTTATAAATTATTGAGTTCAAGTGTCTTGCTGTGGGGTAGAATTTAGAAAGGTAGTTTGGCTTTGTGCTATTTTTGTTCCTGTAGCTCAACACTTGAAAAACAAAGTACCGAGTGGTATATTGAGTGCTGAGAAGAAGGAGGGGGGACCTGGTGGTCAGGCCAGTAGTATATTGAGTGCTGAGAAGAAGGAGGGGGACCTGGTGGTCAGGCACAGACGAGGCACTCGACAGAGACTTCACATTGGCAGCCTGCAGTTGTCCCCTGACGTAACTGTTTTGTGCGGTGTTGGGGCGAAACCCTCACTTGAAGGGGATGGAAGTACTTTCAGAGAGATTGCCTGCTGATATAGTTCACAACGGTAGGGAGCTCTTCTGATGTTATAGTTTGCGACGGCACACAAGAATATAGCTAAGGAACCAGTGTGTTTTGGTAGTTTCAGAGGATTAGCTGTGTTGTTCTGCAGTAGAAAAGCCAGATTCGAGTCCAGTAGCACCTGATGGAACAACAAGGTTTTTGGAGTATGAGCTTTCAAGATTCTTGTTGGTCCATAAGATGCTACTGGACTCAAATCGAATTGTGTTTTGCCAGAATCTTTCTCTAGGCTGGGCAATGAAGCTGTATTGAAGGTTGGGCAAAGATGATCTGTAAAAGTAATTTAAAATACAACTGAGGCCCAGTGGCTTGAAAGAGCCTGTTATGGTATTTTACACAGTGCCCTCAACAGTTGAATATCACTTACTGTGGGTGTGTGTTGCCTAAGCTATGCAAATCACACTGTTGTCCCAGCAGCACAATAAGAACAGTTTTTGTCACCTGTGGCACTTCCAGATTCATACTCACATGAAGCGGGCCTTGTGGTTTCAGAAGTTTCTCTTTTGTTTTGATTTTCCAGCACTTGCCATTTTTCCTTCACGGAAGGTGGTTCTATTTAAAACTGAGCGGGACTAGCTTCACAAAGACCTGCACTGAGCCATGCTCCCTCTAAGCTGTGGAGTCTTGTGAGCAAAAATTCTACTTTGTGAGCCACTGGCATTAAAGTTGTGAGCGAGCGATTTGGCTGCTGCATCAGTTAGTTTGCTCTGGAGCCCTCCTTCCTGAGCTAAGACAAAAATGTGTGAGCTGGAGGCTAAAAAACTGTGAGCTAGCTCACACTAACTCAGCTTAGAGGGATCACTGGCACTGAGGTCCTTTCTTTGATTTGTTAATTCCATGTATATCCTGTTTCGGTGGCACACACAGGCTCCTAGGCAGATTCCTATCAAGACCCGCAGGCTGCTGTATCTTGTATTTCTCCCTTGTTTAGCTTTGGGAGGAGGGAAGTGAAAGGGGGGGGGGAACCCTAAACCACGCGGAACAGTTCTTTTGTTTCCTGGTGCTTTCTTAGCATTTGCATTTTCCCCCTGGGAAGCAACGCCCCTTCTTTAACACACTTGAGCTAAGTGGGCTCAGCTGTATCTAATGAGCTCCATGTTGGCAGTGACTCTGGGAACCTTCGTTCGGAATTAACTCTTCAGGTTCTAGGCTTTTGCTTGAGGATAGCCGCAACAAGATAAAACACATTTTTTCAGTGGCTACAATAAGTAGGAATCTGCTTGTCCAAAAATAATTTTTAAAACGATAGAATACAGAGGTTTTTGCCATGCCACGTGCCTGTTATTAAATTTTGTACTTGCAGTTTAAGCTCAGACATATGCAAAATGTGTGGCGCTTTAGTGCTGAATAATGAAGTTCGTTGATAATTTCTCAAAGGAAATAGCCTGTGGACTAATTTCTGCCCCAGCCCTGTTCTTTTATGAAACCATCTGAAGTAGTGTGTATGAAAACTGCTAGTGTTTGTTTGTTTATTTGATTTTTACCCCGCCCTCCCCGCCGAGGCAGGCTCAGGGCCGCTTGCACAAGAAACAATAGGTCAACAACAGTATAAATATCAATATAAAATACACAAAAGTTATTAAAATCAATTAACAGAATGATGGCGGTATAGCTACAATAAAGTGTATTTATCGGTCCATCCATTATCCGCGGGCTCAGGCTGGAAGTAAATTGGCACAGGGCATAGATGATAACACGGCGGGAGGGCGGGGTAAAAGTCTAACAAATAAACTGAAAGGTCCCGCAGGGCCCTGACCTCAACCACTGTTGGCTGAAAGAACTATGCTGATGTTGAAGCATGTTACATTTAGCGTTATAACCACTACTTTGCATTGATGAGTTTGTCCTCTCTGGTCTCTGTGATAAAGCTCTCGATGTCAGTTGGCTGTAGGTTCCAGAGATGTGTTAATTATTTCAAGCTAGATTAGAGTCCGATAGCAGCTAACTGTTCTACTGCAGACCAACATGGCTGCTCTCTGAAACGATCTTAATTATTTACTGACGGGGCTGCCCAATTAACAGGTTAGGAAAAGGTAATGAGGAAGGCTGAACCCTGTTGTGTCCTGACATCATGCGTCTTGGCAGATGATTCTTCAGTTGATGTGATCCCTTTCGATTTTCGTATAGTCCTGTGGTCCCTGTGTGTGTGCCTGTATAATAATAATATAAATGGCTAAAAGGAATGAAAATTACAAATGAATGTCATTGTGTCAGAGCGAATGCATGTATATGAGAAGAACAGTAAACTGGTTTGCTACTACCTCTGTGGTAGAAAAGACATCTGTTGCCCTCAGCAAGGGAATCGTTGAAAAACGGCTGTTACAAACGTTGGTGTGACTCCTTGTCGATTTCCACACTCCAAAATTCACTAACATTAATGCTTTACTGTATGCTGATGATGCGGTCATCCTTTCTCAAACCGAACAGGGCCTCTCCTGTGCAGTTAAGGAAGTTGTAAAGTATTGCAGGAACGGTATTTGGGAATTAATGGTGACAAAACTGAAGACACAGAGTCTTTTCAAACAGCAGAGCTATGTTTAAGTGGCCTACGGTTGGGCATCTGCTGGAACAAATATAATCCTGTAAATATTTGGGGTAATGTGTTTCATTCTTCTGGTAAATGCCTGGAGATCTCCAACATGCACGAGCGAATGTAGAACAGTCTGCTTGAGCAACCACTCATTTATGTCATGTCAAAGGTGGACATTTTTGTTCCTGTATATGGGACCAAAGTGGTGCCTTAACTACTTTATGGGCTTGATAGACGCAGTCCAAACATAGAGAAGCTACAGGCTCTATTCCTCAGAGATATTCTGGGACTCACTAAATGTTGTAACAGTGGCATCTATGAGACTCAGGGTATGTTCTTTAACTGTTTTTACGAAGACTGTAGTCATAGAATCATAGAATCACAGAGTTGGAAGGGGCCATACAGGATCAGCCTAGAGCATCCGTGACAAATGTTTGTCCAGCTGTTGCTTAAAAGACTGCCAATGAGGAGGAGCTTACCACTTCCCTAGGTAGCTGATTCTACTGTTGAACAGCTCTTACTGTAAAAAAGTTTTTCCTAATATCCAGCCGGGACCTTCCCACCTTTAATTTAAACCTATTGTTCCCTTAATTTAAACCCATTGTTGGGAATCCTGTCCTCTGCTGCTAACAGGAACACCTCCCTGCCCTCCTCTAAGTGACAGCCCTTCAGATACTTAAGGAGAGCCATCATGTCCCCCCTTAACCTCCTCTTCTCCAGACTGCACATTCCCAAAAATCCCTCAGCCTTTTCTCTCAGGGCTTGGTCTCCAGGCCCCTGATCATCCTCATCGCTCTCCCCTGCACCTACTCCATACTGTCCACATCCTTTTTGAAGTGAGGCCTCCAGAACTGCACACAAGACTTCAGGTGCAGCCTGACCAGTGCAGTCTACAGCGGGACTATGACATCTTGCAGTTTGAATGTTACGTCCCTGTTGATACACCCCACGATTGCATTAGCCTTTTTTGTCACTGCATCACATTGGCTGCTTATACCTATGGTCCACCCATACCCCAAAATCTTGTTCACACACACTGCTACCCAGAAGTGTATCCCCCATCCAGTATGCATGTTATTCATTTTTGTTACCCAGTCATAAACTTCTGGTTGGCTGATTCAGGTCGGGTATCCATGTTGGTGTGAAGCAGCAGAGTAAAGTTTGAGTCCAGTGGCACCTTTAAGACCAGGTAAGGTATTTGGATTGGGGAAATATTCAGTACTGCTGAATATATCCAGGTTTGATTTACACCACCAGAGGGAAAGGAGGCATGTTAAAACACCTTCTTTCCCTCTGGTAGCCTGGACAGATTTCCCTGTCAATTTCACTCCCTGCCAATCAGCTGTGAGTGAAATTGGCAAGGGAAAGTGGGCTCTCCTTTTCTAGCTGACATGTCCTAGCTGGAGAAGAGCAGGAAAAGCCATGACAGCAGCCGGAAAAGAAGATGACCCAACATGAGATGGACTGACTCAATCAAGGAAGCCATGGCTCTTGGTTCGCAAGACCTGAGAATGGCTGCTAACAGTAGGATGTTTTGGAGGTATGTTCATTCATAGAGTTGCCTACGTTGGAAGCGACTTGATGACACTTTACACGAGCACACACACACACAACACTTTGTCTGTAAAAAATTCCATATTATATAAACCAGATCTATTCCCCCCGGATCCTGAAGTGAGTTCTCAATTTCTTTTGGTACTTCCTTAGGCCTCGGGCTGCCAGGCACACACTCTGGGTCCTGGTCCAGGCCTCAGCCCCAGTCCGGAGGCAGCCCGTGTTATACCTCTGAGGATGCCAGTCACAGCTGTTGGCGAAACGTCAGGTCCTACAGTGCCAAGACCACGGCCACACAACCTGGAAAATCTACAACAGCTAATGAACTCCGGCCATGAAAGCCTTCGACAACATACAGATCTATTTCATTCATAACTAAACAATGTTGATTGCAGAAGAAATCTAGTACAGACAAGAGCTTTAGATTATTAATATCCTGTGTTAGAAAACACATCTGTGTGTATATGTATCCTCAGGCTTATCAGTCTAGAGTGAATAGGTATTGTGTCTTGCAGTTGCATTTGAGCAGAAAATAACCCCAAGCTTTTGTCATGATCTGGGATCCCCTAGATATCTTTTGTTGAAATATTTCACCTAAGTGTTAAAAGCTCTGACTTGGTAGGCAGTGGGACTACTGACAGATTTCTAAGTGTAGCGCCGTGAACGAAGATAGCTGAAAGATGTTATTTTTAAGAGCCTGGAAGTCAGCTTTGTTGTACTGCCAACAATAGCAGGAGGTTGCCTGATACTGAATTTCTACCCTGCCTGCCATTCCACAAAGGGAGCACATCCATAACAAAAACTGGGTTCTTTTAACTCTGGCTTGTTTTACTGACTGGTCCAATTTGGAAACATGCACCAGGATGTCATCTATTTGGGTCAGTTTACAGTTTTAGGAAAAAGTAAGAGGGAAGAGGCTTTGGTGTAGTGGCTGAACACCTGCTTTGTGCCCTCACCTGTATAGCCCAGGCTAGCCCTATCTTGTCAGATCTTGGAAACTAAAGAGGGTTGGCCCTGGCTGGTCTTTGGATTGACCTCCAAGGAATACCAACGTTGTGATGTGGAGGAAGGCAATGGCAAACCACCTCTGAACTGCTGTTGCCTTGGAAACCCTATGGGGTCACCATACGTCAGCTGTGACTTGACAGCAACAACAACAAATCTGCTTTGTGCGACTGCTCGGTTGGGTCACTTTTCCTATGAAGAAAGGTTAAAGCGCTTGGGGCTCTTTAGCTTGGAGAAACGACGGCTGAGGGGTGACTTGATCGAGGTTTATAAGATTATGCATGGGATAGAGCAGGTAGAGAAAGAAGTACTTTTCTCCCTTTCTCACCATACAAGAACTCGTGGGCACTCCATGAAATTGCTGAGCAGTCAGTTGGGTTAGAATGGATAAAAGGAAGTACTTCTTCACCCAAAGAGTGATTAACACATAGAATTCACTGCCACAGGAGGTAGCAGCAGCTACCAGTATGGATGGCTTCAAGAGGGAATTGGATAAACATATGGAGCAAAGGTCCATCAGTGGATATTGGCCAGAAGGTATAGATAGGGACTCTCAGTCTGGGGCAAGTGATGCACTGTATTCTTGGTACTTGGGGGGGGGGGGGCAACAGCGGGAGGTCTTCTAGTGTCCTGGCTCCACTGTTGGACCACCTGATGGCACCTGGTATTTTCGGCCACTGTGTTACAGAGTGTTGGACTAGATGGCCTGATCCAACATTGGCTTCTCTTATGTTCTTAAGTCTGAGGTTCAATTCCTGGCTTTCCCAGTTGAAGGATCTGTGGGGTGAAGATGGTCACCCACAGTGCTGGCTTGAGTAGAAGCAGGGGTCTTTTCGGGCCGAAGCCCTCTGGAGCGCCGTTCCGGCAGCCCACATGGCAGCAAGCCCCGCCCCCGGGTCACCCGAGCCGAGCGCTGCGGCTCAGGGCAGGCCCGGAGAGCCCCACCCCCGGGTTGCCCGAGCCGCGTGGGAGTGCTGCGGCTCAGGGCAGGCCCGGAGAGCCCCACCCCCGGGTTGCCCGAGCCGCGCGGGAACGCTGCGGATCAGGGCAGGCCCGGAGAGCCTTGCCCCCGGGTGGTTGTCCCGGTCTCCTCCTCTGCCACCGCTACTCATCCCTCCCTCTCCGCCTGCCTGCCTGCCCAGCAGCTTTGCCGCCGCCTCCGAAAGGCGCAAGGGGAGGGGAGGGGAGCAGAGCTGCCCCGGGAGCCCAATCCCGCAGCCCTCAAGCCGATGACGACGACCCACCCGCCGCGGAACGAGTTGGGCTCCCTCAACTTTCTTTGCCGGAGCAGCTCTGCACATGGGGGTGAGAAGGGGAAGGACACCCCCTTTCCTTCAGTGCCTGCTGGCCTGCTCGAGGCTTCGTCGCTTGCGTTTATTCAAAAAAGGTGAGAGGGAGGGGGAGCGAGAGAGAATGGCTGGAATCAGTGGGAGTGAGGGGGGGTTGGTTTTGAAGGTCATGGTGTCCTCACCCCGGAGAGACAAAATGGATGAGAGTGGAGCGTTTTGGGGCCCGCTAGGCTTCCCCCCCTTTCTCCTCCTCCTTATCTTTCCACACTTTTCTTCCCCTCCTCCGGCTTCCACGGAAGAAGCCACTCCCTCGTCAGGGAGGGACAGCGGGAGAGCCCTCTCTTCTCCGGCAGGCGCTTCCCTCAGGCGATTTCTCCCTCTCTCAGTTTCCTAAACTTCCCACCCTTTCTGCTGTCCCGCATACAGTGCCTGTCAGGAATTCCCCTCAGAGTGACTTTGGAGCTGCCCATATCTGTGGGCTCCACCAGGCATGGTGTTGTTGTTTTTAACCTGTCAGATGGTTCAAAATCAGAAAACAGTCTCCCGGATCCATAATTATTTTTTTTAAAGAAAAGAGAGAGGAGATTTACAAAGAGAGAAATGAACTGCTCTGTGGGTTCATTTCTTCAAATGTTGTCATCTATACGTGGCCTGCGATTAATGTCACACTTGGTGGCTTTTGCGCATGTTTAAGGCCTCAGCCTTGACAAACTTCTGTTACTTTTGAAAAAGACATTGCTGGTGTTGAAGCATTTGTCCATCACATCGCAAGATGTATCCCAAAGGCCAGGTGATGTCAGGGGGTGTGGCCTTATGACACACTTCCGGTGATGTCAGGGGGTGTGGCATATGCTAATGAGTTATGCTAATGAGCTCCGGCAGCTCTTTTTCTACAAAAAGACCCCTGGGTGGAAGGGAATGTGTGTGTAATCCTCCAACCCAGTCTTTATTAGTGCAAAGCAGGTCTTGGAGTTTGTGGCTGATGGTGGTGTTCTAAGTAAATAATTTTAAATAATTAAAAAAGACCCACCGATGGGTTATTTCTACCACGGCAGGTTTTAGGCTTATGTAGGAGAAGAGAAGGAGAACAATCTGGACAAATTAAAACGTTATGATTAAGAGTTTTAAAAAGAGAAATTTTAGTATACTGTGGCAGGAAGTATAATTTTTCCATTATATACAAATGAGCAGCAAGAAGATGAAGAATCTGTGTTATTTGTCTATGTGAAATCAATTTTGTGATGTTTCCTGTAGGTTCCTGAATATTCAGCATTTTATTACTAAAGTGACTGTTGATTACTCTAAGTATGAGAGGCAGAAGAGTGGAAAAACTAGACATCTAGACGGGAGGAATCCATATCTGGCAGAACAAAGCAGGGAATTCAGGAAACGCTGAAGTTTTGTGTTTTCTCCATTGTGTTCAACAGGTAGCGGCGATACGTTTTCCTAAGGATAAGCAGTTTTTTAATGAAAGGCTAAAACGTTCCTCTAGTAATTGTTAAAGTTTTCTGGTTTCGCCCTATTCCCTCTTATCATTAAAGGTGTGTAAATTGTTTTTGAAGCAAGGGTGTGTTTTGAAGTTTGCCTGCTATGAAATTTGAGAGTTCCTGAGTGTTTAGAGATTTGACATAAAGAAACAGACACGCACCCGGAGCGGCAGACATAGCTCCAAGCAGCCTTTTCAAGAAGGGAATCAAACGTAGCTTTCTGTTCAAGGATATCTTGCTTTGCAAGGGCAAATGCAGGTTCTTGGATTTCTGAACTGTGCAAGTAACGGTATGTATTCGTATAATCTGTGAACCAGTTGGTGGGAGGTTGATGAGTAAGTACTGGAGTTCTAGAAAACAAGTGGCTTACCAAAGGTACTGGGAGGGAGTGCGGCGTGGTATAGCCCAATGCCGTCAGATCTCGGATGATAAGCTAACGTGAACACATGAAGCTGCCTTATATTGAATCAGACCTTTGGTCCATCAAAGTCAGTATTGTCTACTCAGACTGGCAGTGGTTCTCCAGGGTCTCAGGCTGAGATCTTTCACAACACCTCCTAGCTGATCCTTTTAACTGGAGATGCTGGGAATTGAACCTGGGATCTTCTGCGTGCCAAGCAGATGCTCTGGCAATGAACCACAGCCCCTACTTAGATGGGAGACCACCAAGGAGGACTCTTGCTGAAGTTGCCATAAGTCGGCTGTGACTTGATGGTTTCTTTGCATGCATATGCACCAAATGTACTACTTAGGGAGAGCTTGGCTGTGTGTAGTCAGTAGCATTTTGCTTGTTTTCGTGTCCTGTTGAATTTGGTTTTCAAGCATATGGAATAGTACTTGGTTTCAGCCATTCCTATAAAGAGAGTAGTTCTGTAGAGACCATGGAATAGTAGTGAAAAGGATATCTGTGGTATACATGCTGATTTTGTGTGTGTCGTGCAGTGGTTTCTGTCAGGGTGCTTCTGGAGATTTTTGTAGCAGTTTAAGCTTTATCCTGGGAAATGGATAATGCCTCTCAAACGTATGGCCAAAGATAGAGGGAAAAATATGTGCATATGTTTGTGTGATTGTTATAGTTCATTTCAGAGGGTAGCCATGTTGGTCTGTAGTAGAACGGCTAGATTCGAGTCCAGTAACACTGTAGAGATCACAAAATTTTCAGAGTATAAGCTCTAGAGCAGGGGTGTTGAACTCATTTGTTATGAGGGCCAGAAATGAAATTAATTGGACTTTGTCGGGCCGGGCCATGTGTGTCATAAAATGTAGTGCCAGGTAGCAGAGATATAAACTTTATAAAGAACACAGACCAACACAATTAAAGATATTATAGCAGCTATTCTATTGGAGCCCCACATTAGGAAGGTGTGCGTGTTAAAACTAACATTTCTCTGCAAAACTGAAGCTCCTTGAGTTTGTTGAACTCTATATTTTAACTGTGGTTAGTCCCAAACCTCCCCCCCCCAAAAAAAATATAGACTACAAATATAAATGGTCTGAGCCTAGGACCCAGGGGAAGAACATGAAATGACTGAGCATTGCAAGCTCCAGGGTCTCAGGGGTTTTTTACAGGGTGGTTTGAGATAAAAAATTTGGGTGTCCTCTTCAGCACTTGTTCTGCTATTATTCCTTTGGATCTCCACATTAGGAGGGTGTGTGTTAAAACTAATATTTCTCTGCAGAACTGGAGTCCCTTGAGTTTGCAAAATTCTGTATTTTAACCCTGGCTGGTCCCAACACACACACCCCGCCCTTAAAACATTACCTGCCAAAATTGAAAAGGTGTTGGCTCCAGAGCAAACTAATTTATGCAGCAGCCGAATTGCTCACTCACAACTTTAATGCCAGTAGCTCACAAGACTCCACAGCTTAGAGGGAGCATTGGCTGGGAGTGGTGACTGGGAAGTTTGGCAGCCCTGCCCTCTGCTTCCTGCTCTCAGAGGCAACCCTGTCCTCTGCTTCCTGCTCTCAGGCAGCCCCACCCTCTGCTCTCTATACGCCAAGGCAGCTCAAGCTCAGAACAGCGACGATGGGCAGGGGAGGCAGGAGAGAAGAGAGCCCTGCTTCCAGTCTGGATTAAAGGCCTGGCCGGGCCAGCTCTGGCCTGCGGGCCATACGTTTGACACCCCTGCTCTAGAGAATCCAAGCTCCCTTCATCAGATGAGCTTTGAGTCTTGAAAGCTTATACTCTGAAACTCTGGCTGGTCTCTAAGGTGTTACTGGACTCAAATGTTTAGAGATGTAAAATTTGTACTATTCTGCGTATTTATTGAATTTTAGAAGTACCGATGCCTTCGTTTTCTGCAAGCAGAACTGCAGCTGTACCTACTACTTCATGCTGCACACTGTGCTACCTTGTTTATTATTTAATTAAAATACTTATTAGCTGCCTGTCTACCTTATAGGAACCTTAGCATATTTTCATTTTGCTCTTTGAACAAGAGGGGTAGTGGAAATTATATATTAATTAAAAAATTGGGTCAGGAAGAGTTTCATATAGTCACAATCAGGCCACCAGGATATTTGGGTATCGAACTTTCAACTTCATAATGCTGAAAACACGAAACTCTTTAATACACTATTATCAAATGCAATTTATTGGCTGTTTCCAGATTTATTTATATTTAAGCAACAAACATGTCTTTGAAAGTATGTTGTGTACATTTGAATGCGCACAGGGTTTACTATCTAATGCCGTAGATTCTCACATTAAAAGCGTCATGTTACGTATTCTGAGTGGGGCAAACCTTGTCTTAAAAAGCATTTCACTCATTCTGAAAGAGAAAGGACTTCATAGGAAGCTTTTTTCGATTGCTTCCAAGGAAAGAAGTCCTTGAGAAAAACCTTTCTTCCACCTCTGACCCCCATTCCTTCGCATATCCAGTTTTGTCCATCAGGAGTACTCTTCTTTGACGCAAGACCTCCTCTCTTCTTCATGATGTTATCAAACCATTTGAGGGAAGATTAGGGTTAGTGTTACAGAGGTGCAGTTGCTCCATAGGACTATTCTAATTGTTTCTGTTACGTTCTGTATAAAAATGATCACTCTATTCCAAGACTCCCATTTGCCTAATGCTATGTCAGAGCTTGGCTCTTAAAACACTAAGAAAAATCTAATTTTAGCGAACTGTGGTATTGACTTGCCTCATAGATATCAATTCTTACTGTTGCTCAGACTTAAATTGGCTCATTCAGAATCTGTGGCTGGCACAGACATTTGAAAATGTACTTCTGGATGGCACAATGAACTGCATTCAGATGTTTTCCAGCATATAATTTGAACTTGTGATAAAGTGGTAAATCTTTTTTGAGGTTTTTTTTGAGTGCTTCAGAGTTCTCTGATGAAATTGAAGGACAGTAAAATAGGTAGCATGAATGCTGTAAACAAGTCTGAGGGATGGTAGGATCATAGAAGCATTCTGACTATAATATGTAAATGTTGATCCTGTGGAAATGCAAGTTACTTAAAAATGGGAGGATACAACGGGAAGGTATAATTGCATAGCAGTCCTCTTATTCCCTGTATATGTCACAAGGAACGTGATGTTATTTTGCTTGACTGCTCAAGCCATTTCTTGGACGAAATCCATATAAGGTTGGCATTTGGAGTGGCTGGTTAGCAGATGGTTGGGATGTGTGTGAGCATGTCTGGTGGTCTAATTGCCTTGTAGGTTTTCATGTGAAGAGTGTTTTTTTTCTTTTGCCAGAAAAAAAAAAGTTATCACAAGCAACCTGAAGTCATAATTATCCTTCCTAAATTGTACCCTGTCCCGGATGGTTCAAAGAGACAATAGAATTATTGCGAGGTTGCAGTTGTTCTACTTTGGGTTGGCCATTTCTTACTGGTGGTGACAGCCCTGCTTTAAGTCAAAGCATTGCGTTTACTGGACTTGCTCAGCATCATGGGGGGAAATTACCAGTTGGCATATTTTATGAATAATCACCATCAGAGAAAGTTAAAATGTAAAGAGTTTAGCTTTGGCAGCTGATGTAGATTGGCCAGCCTTCTCAGCTAAACAGCAGCAAAAAATGCATAGCAGAGGTTGCCCACCAAAGATGGTTCTGCCGTCTGTTCAGTACTTGATTTTAAAGCCAGAAACTTTTTGCATCCAATTTCGCTCAGTCCTAAGTGTCCTTAGCAACATGTTGAGGGAGAAGGAAGAATGAAGATGTCTGCCCAAAATGAACTGTACAGTTTCTTCATAATCCTGCTGATTCAAGAAGTATGCAGAAAACTGTTTAAAGCTTAATGTGATTTTATTTGTATTTGACATAAATCTCATAAGGATCAGTGGCAAATGCTTGAGCTTTTCCTTACATTGTACTTGACTGTTTGCTTTAAAATACTTCTGTGCCAAACAGAGCTGGTCTTAGAAAACTAACACTATTCTTCCCGCCACTGAATGTATTTCACATCTGAGCTTCTCTGTTATTTTTGAGTTTTCATTCAGATTTCTCATTCTCTATTTTCAGTACAGCAAGAAAGCAAGTGTACATTTCAGATACGAAATAAAAGATGACCATGCATTTTCTGTATTTTAATACCTGATAGCTCTCCAAAAATTTAATCACAACTAAATATATAAATCTGTAACTTTACTGCAGTTTTGAAAATGCCTCAGAGTGATGGAAGCTGGTGTTTATAAAGCAGTATTCTTGAGCTGGTGTTTGGCTGTGTTTGCTAAGGCATACTTAGTTGGCAGAAAGCCTCATTGAACCAAGTGGGTTTTGCTTCTCGGTAAGCATGGATAGGATTGGGATGCAAGTAAACTAGGAAAAATGACTTTTCTGTGAAGGAAAACTGTTTGGTGTGGGACCAGCCGTCTCCTATCGTTTATGGCTGCTATGAACTGCCTCAGGCAGAGTGGTTGCAAAGTATGCTTATGTAGGGTGCATGCCAAGAGACCACAGAGGGTAAGTTCAAGTAAGTCATGGTCTTCTGCCAGGAACTCCTCTTCAAATGTGACATGGAAGCTAAGGCTAGCTATTACAACAGTCACATCATATTGTGCATTTGGGCATCTTTCGCTGGCTGTTAGGCATATTTCCAAGCATGCAGTGCATGAAGGCTGTCCAGATGGCAAGGAGTCTACCATAGCAGGCATTTTGGCAAAATGTGGTTAGGTGAGGTAGTAATGTTTACAGACCTCAGGAGCCAGATATGATCGTAAAGCTATGTTAATTAGAAACATAGCTGAAAGCCTTAATTAGGGTATGTTTATATATTGTTTGTTATTGAGCAAGAATATATATAAAAAGAAAGCAAGGGAAAATGTGTTTTTAAAAAGAAAAATTTGGTATAAAAAATAGCCGGTGTACGTACCTGAATAGCCTCTAAAACCTGTCCTGTGCATCTTCAGTATTAAAATTGTTCTCTGGAAAATGCTACAGCTTGGATTGACTGGCCTCAGATCATTTAACCACAAGTCTCAATAAAGCTCAGACAGAGAGCTTTTAAAAATCACAGCTGAGTTTACCACCTCTAGCTCTTGGGAAATATTAATTAGTCGAGTCTTGCTAAGTGCTGTAATTCTGTTCAGGATGCATTTGAAATGTACTGTGTATCTGTCACTCGCTGAGGAAGCCTTGATGCCTAAATGAACTCCATTTTGTCGCCTCCCTACTACCTGGTCTCAGAAGGCTGACGTTATCCAAAAGCAACCAAAGGACATGTAAGAGTGTATGAACTTTAGAGTGCACTAGAACTTTCCTCCAGACTGGACCTGACTTGCCATGTGAGAGCCACAAAATTAATGTACATAGGATAAGTTCTGCAGGGTGAAACTGAAGGTCCATACAGTTCACCATCCCATTTCCCACAGTGACCACCCAGCTGTCTATGGGAAGCTCTCATTGAGGGCATAAAGGCACCGGCCCTGCCCTTTTTGTCTACCCTGCAGCAATAGGTAAACAAAGGTGTATACTCCCTCTTAACCTGGTAGTCTCATTTAGCTGTCATGCCTAATAGCCACTGATAAACTATTCTTTGTGCTAAAATCCCACTTTCTGTGCTGTTAGCAGCTAGTTGCGTAAGTTAATTATGTGTGGAAAAGTGTGATCGCAGTATGTTTTGCATCACATATGAAAGGACAATATAGAAGAGTCTCCCTGGACTTTTTCAAGGAACCTGTTCCAAACTTAAAGGATAGCTGTCAAAAAGAGTGAGTTCTTACTTCAACCATATATCCCTGGTGAAGCGAAGGCACCTGTTCCACTACAGATCCTTGGAGACTCAACTACTTCCATGCAGTGGCCCTGGGACTGTGTGTATGTGTTAAGTGCTATCAAGTTGCTTGCAATTTAAGGTGACCCTACGAATTAATGACCACCAGAAAGCCTTATCGTTACCAGACTTGCTTGGGTCTTGCAAACTGAGGGCCGTGGCTTCCTTGAGTCAAACCGTCTCATTTCGGATCTTCCTCTTTTCCTGCTGCCTTCAACTTTTCCTAGCTTGGGGCTAGTGACATTTTAATTTTAAAACATTTTTATCTCTCCTACTAACTGTGCTGCTGGAAACTGCATCTCCATCCTGTGGCACTTCTGCTACAAGCTCCCTGTGGGTCCACGTTAATTCTCCTGATGTCACAGTACGGCACTCTGTTTTTTCTTCTCATTAGAGCTTGGGGGAAAGTGGACATCTTTAATAAGTGTTGGGAGGTGGTAATGGGCTGGACATGCACTGTTAAACTGAAACTCTGGCTAGACCAGAGTGTTTGTTGATAATATAGTCAATTGGGAATTAAGGATTCAGATTGCCCTGAACTGGGTTATTTTTATTTAGTTATTTAAGCTAATCCTAAAGGAACTTTCTGGGAGTAAGCCCCATTGAATAACATAATTCTGAGTTGTCCTGCTTAGGACTGCTCCCCTTGTTATCTGCCTTGGGTCCTGGAAGAACCACTTTCGTTGGAGGATGATGCCTTAGACTTAAGAAGAAGCCTTCAGTCTTTGCTGAGCAGGGTGGTATAATACAAGCCAGCATCTGCAATATGGGTTCCCCAGCCTTTTTGAGCCTGCGGGTGCCTTTCGAATTCATATACAGCGTGGTGGGCACAGTCACAAAATGGCTGCCATGGGAGTTGGGGCCACCCACAAAATGGCGGCAGTAGCTTACCTGCTGTCACACAGTGATGATCCTTGTGCTGTGGTGGCAGCTACTGCCAAAGTAACATTAAAAAAAATTGCACAGCCAATCAGAAGCCTTGCTGGGCAAAAGCCCCACCTGGCTATGACCACTTTCTTTGACGGGCACCACATTGGGAACTTCTGATGATACAACTTGCTTCACTTGTCACTGCTTTACGGTCTGCTCATTGGCCAGACTAGTCTGCTTGTTCCATTCTTGGAAAATGTCTCCTGTGCAGTGTTCCCTCTAAGCTGAGTTAGTGTGAGCTAGCTCACAGTTTTTTAGACTCCGGTTCACACATTTTTGTCTTAGCTCAGGAAGGATGGCTCCAGAGTAAACTAATTTATGAAGTAGCCAAATCGCTCGCTCACAACTTGAATGCTAGTAGCTCCCAAAGTAGAATTTTTGCTCACAAGACTCCACAGCTTAGAGGGAGCATTGCTTCCTGTGTGCATTGTTTCAGACTAACAGTGCATCACTGTGCCTTCCTTCCAGTTTGAACATCACCCAGCTCCAGTGTATACTGCCTTTCTTGCTGATGGAGTGAGTGGGGTGCTCCTTAAGCCGGAACAAAATTACTGCTCTTGCATTAAAATATTAAAAATAAAATACTAAATACTAAAATAAAATTAAGATTGTGTAGCATCTGGGCCCCACTTGATTATTTTAGACCATATATCAGCGTCTTGATGCTAAACGGTCTTGTTTTGTTTGTACCTGTTTTGTTCCAAATGGCTCTTTTTGCTTGTCAGTGTAAATCTAGTGCGTATATGAGGAGTGGTGCATTTTAACACACTTTTCTGAGTTCCATGCTGTGAATGATTTACAACCCCTGCTATAAACCCCTGTACTCCTAAGCCAGATATGAAAAAGAACTATTTGTTAAGCAAGGGAATTTTGCTTTTGATTTGTATCAGCTGATCAGTCTCTCTGATCACAGTATGCTGACCTCCAGTTCTCTGCAGTGCCGGAACAGTGGTTGTTTTTCAAGCTTTATTTTTCAAGAATTTTCTTCTGAGGGGATGTCTGAAGAATGGAGTCAGTTTCCCCATGTGGATGTCATCCTAGTTACCTTCTGTCTTCACTGTGCCTGACCAAAAAGCATGGAGTCAATGTAACCCATTATGTAGGTTGTTGTTGTTGTTGTTCAGTCGCACAGTCGAGTCCGACTCTTCGCGACCCCATGGACCAGCTCCCGCCAGGCCCTCCTGTCTTCCGCCGTCCTCTGAAGTTGGCTCAATTTCATGTTCGTTGCATCGATGACACTGTCTAACCATCTCATCCTTTGCTAGCCCCGTCTTCTTTGACCTTCAGTCTTTCCCAGCATCAGGGTCTTCTCCAGTGAGTGCTCCCTTCTCATTTGGTGGCCAAGTATTTGAGCTTCAGTTTCATTATTTGGCCTTCCAGGGAACAGTCAGGGTTGATTTCTTTTAGGATTGACTGATTTGATCTTCTTGCAGTCCATGGGACTCTCAAGAGTCTTCTCCAGCACCATAGTTCAAAGGAATCTATTCTTCGGCGCTCGGCCTTCCTTATAGTCCAACTCTTGCAGCCATACATGACTACTGGGAATACCATTGCTTTGACCATGCGGACTTTTGTTGGCAGGGTGATGTCTCTACTTTTTATCATGCTGTTTAGGTTCGCCATCGCTTTGCAACTAGCTCATGATGACCCCAGGAACGTCAAGGCACGAGATAAGCAGAAGTGGCTTGCTACTGCCTTCCTCTCCATAGCAACCCTGGTCTTCCTTGGTGGTCTCCCATTCAAACTATGGCCAACCTGACTTACCTTCTAAGCTGTAACTGCCTCAATCTAGACTGGGCTAGGCAAATCGGTCACCAAAGCCAAGTCCTGTTAGAACTACCATAGTTGATGTTACAGTCACAAAAAAACATACCGTTGAGATCATGGTTGATAGAGAGGACTGATACCTGTGAAAATCAAATACAGAAATTCATAGTAGTGGAGTTGCTGCTTTTGGGATTTGTTTGGAATTGATACAGAGTGCTATAAATGAGCTGCTACTTTTTAGGAGTTCTTCACATACAGAGTCAGAGTTCTGGCATTAACTAATAGTCGTATTCGTTCCAATATGTGATACACTGCTGTCTGACTTTCTGTCTATCCATGCAAGAATAAAGAAGATATATTCTACATGAGGAAAAAAATGTTGTTGTGATGAAGGTCTGAAAGCGTGAGGGCTTATGGCTTTACATTAATGTTGCAACGGTGTGTTACATAGATAAGTTACATAGATAAGCCCCTCTGGCTTTCTTACAAACTTCCCCAGAAAGTGGGTCAGGAAGTTGTTTGGAGGTTGCATCATACTGACTGCAGTCATCTATTTGATGCATTTTTATTCTGTCCTTCTGCCAAACAGCTCAAGGTTGCTTTTATCCCAAGAAGAACCCCGTGAGGTAGGATAGGGCCCAATATTACCCAGTGAGTTTTATGGCAAGTGAGGATTTGAACCCCAGATCTCCTTGGTCCTCATCCAACACTGATCATGACACCATACTGGCTCTTTCATCCACCCCTTCAGTTTTGCTCTGTCGTTGTGCATCTCAGGCAAGACTTTAGCAGAAGGTTTTTCTTGATGTGACTTTGCGTATGCTGGCTACAAGCCATGGCCACAATTCATCATAGCATGAGTCTGGCAAAGCTTTATTTCTCTAGAAAACTGTAGTCTTTTAAGCCAGCTTTTCCCTTCCTGCCTTGATGATTTCTGTAGGCAAGCACGCACATGCTTTCCAGGGTTTAATCATCATGTCTTTAAAGACACTTGTTAAGATCATGGGTGAGAGCAATAGTTTCAGAGCTCAGTGATCTAATTCTACATTTGCCGTGTTAGTCTGTCTGCAGTAGTAGAAAAGAGCAAGAGTCCAGTAGCACCTTTAACAAAATTTGTGCTAGATGATGAGCTTTTGTGAGCCGCCACTCACTTCTTCGGATATCTGAAGAAGCGAGCAGTGACTCTCTATTTAAATAATTTTATTTTTCAACACATAATATCAACATTGACACCAACACAGAAAAACGGAACAAAACACACACAGAGTAATCAGTACATTCCATTAGTGCTTAAGATTTTCTTTTTGTACATCAGTAATTTTTGCACCGATGCTACTAAATTATATATGCATATATAGTAGTTAAAGTTTCTATTTCTGTTACTATTTCTATATATAGTTTTTAGTGGTTATAACAACTGTCACTTAATGTACCACTCAGTCCATTTTTAAAGTCTTGACCATGTTTTTTCAAAGATATCTTCACTCTTGCCTTCACTCTCAAAAGCTCGTCCCTAGCTACAAATTTTGTTAGTCTTTCAGGTGCTACTGGACTCTTGCTCTTTTCTACTGCTACACACAGACTAACACAGCTACCCGTCTTGATCTATCTGAAGAAGTGAGCAGTGACTCATAAAAGCTCATCCCCTGCCACAAATTTTCTTGGTCTTTTAAGGTGCTTCCGGACTCTTGCTCTTTTCTCCTGCTACACGCAGACTAACACAGCTACCCGTCTTGATCTAAAATGCAGTAGTAACTATTGTATGAGTTTACAATATGGAATCTCCGATTCTCCTCCTCAGCACCTTGTGGTATTGTCTAGTAAGATGAAAGTGTTTCTGGAATGAATTCTGAGGAGCTAATAGAAATCACAGGCTGAAGAGCTTTTTTTGTATTTGCGAGCACAACTTAAGTGGATATTTTTGAGCGGAACAACTTTTTTTACGGTTCTAAAATGTGGTTCCTTTAGAAATAAACCTGTTCTGAAATTGTTTGGGACTGTATCCCTTTGGCCGACATCATCTATGGGGCTCTTGATTGATGGTATGAATATGTGCAGGCATCTAGCTATGGTTTGCTCAGATCTTGCCAAATCCACAGAAATAGTGTACTTTACTTCTAACCACCACTGTTACTGTTGAGTGCTTCTCATGTGTCCTGTATTATTCAATGGCTATGGTATCTAATTACAGGGCTTGCCCAAGGCACTCTCAGGCCTCAGGTGGAGAAGACAAATAGCACCCCTTCCATTAATTAAGTTTTGGAACAATCCCCTGGGAAGTTCTCTTATAGAGGCCGCACTGATGAGGAAACAGCACAAATTTATCAGGCTGGAAACAGAGACTGGGGCATTTCCCAGTATGTAGGATATTTCTTTTCTTTCTTCCCATTTACCAATAAAACTTTGTCTCATATGGTACACAGGCATTCCGACGTAATCTTTGGAACGAATCTACCACACTTGTTTTTTGTACAGCGTACCTTAGCTGCCATTGCATCTCATTTTTCTCCGATCACCTCTGAAATTGCCGGGGTTGGTTCCAGTGCAGAATGGCTGCTTGCATTAGAGCCCTTGGGGAGGAAAGCACTAGAGCAGGGGGTGGCCAAACTGTGGCTCGGGAGCCACATGCGGCTCTTTCACACATATTGTGCGGCTCCCGGCAGTGCAGCTGGGGAAGCTAAATATCATTAGCAAACGAATACCATTGGACAAATAAATATCATTATCAGTATCTGCTTTCACCGCTTTTGTTGTTATTTTTGGCAGTCTCATTTAATGTTAATAAAAATCAAATTTGCATATTTCCCAGTATGTAATATTTGTTCATGTCTTGCGGCTCTCAAACCTCTGACATTTATTCTGTGTGGCTCTTACGTTAAGCAAGTTTGGCCACCCCGGCACTAGAGGCTGCACAAGACCTTGTGCAAGCAGAACTGAGATGTGACAGACAGATACTCTCCTGTCTTTGTGAATACGACCAGTGAGAGCAGAGAAAATGTTGATGGGAGGTTGATAGCAGTTATGAGATTGAGTTGGAAGCAGATTGGGGAAAAGATAGTTTGTAACTGGGAGGATTGGAAGGATGAGGACAGCTAGGGATCAAGAAATCAAATATTGAGAATTATCATTTCCATATACGTAATATTTGTTCATGTCTTGCGGCTCTCAAACCTCTGACATTTATTCTGTGTGGCTCTTAACGTTAAGCAAGTTTGGCCACCCCGGCACTAGAGGCTGCACAAGATCTTGTGCAAGCAGAACTGAGATGTGACAGACAGATACTCTCCTGTCTCTGTGAATACGACCAGTGAGAGCAGAGAAAATGTTGATGGGAGGTTGATAGCAGTTATGAGATTGAGTTGGAAGCAGATTGGGGAAAAGATAGTTTGTAACTGGGAGGATTGGAAGGATGAGGGCAGCTAGGGATCAAGACATCAAATATTGAGAATCATCATTTCCGTGTACATAGATCACTGCAACTCTGAGCTCATCGAATCTTGAAAACTAAGCACTGTCGGCCCTGGTTAGTATTTGGATGGGAGACGTTCATGGAAGTCCAGGGTTGCTACGCAGACGCAGGCAGTGGCAAACCACCTCTGAACATCGCTTGCCTGGGAAACCCTATGTAGAGGTGTCAAACATAAGTCCTGGGGGCCGGAACTGTCCTGTCCAGGGCTCTTATCTGGCCCATGGGAAACTGGTGCAAGGGAGAGAATTGGAGGCTGCTGGGGTGTGTGTGTGTGTGTGTATGAGCAGGCAGAGCCACTCCAATTGTGGCTTCAGCACACCAGAACAACTTCGTCTGCATCAGTCAAGCAGAACCCGTTCTCTCCAGTGGCAGCCTCACTGGTAAGTTGGGAGCTCTTTAGCTTGGAGAAATGGTGGCTGAGGGGTGACATGATCGAGGTTTATACAGTTATGCATGGGGTAGAGCAGGTAGAGAAAGAAGCACTTTCCCCCCTTTCTCACAATACAAGAACTCGTGGGCACTCCATGAAATTGCTGAGCTGTCGGGTTAGAACGGATAAAAGGAAGCCCTTCTTCACCCAAAGAGTGATTAACACGTGGAATTCACTGCCACAGGAGGTGGCGGTGGCGGCTACAAGCATGGACGGCTTCAAGAGGGAATTGGATAAACATACGGAGCGGAGGTCCATCGGTGGCTATTAGCCACAAGGTATAGATAGGAACTCACAGGCTGGGGCAGGTGATGCTCTGTATTCTTGGTGCTTTGGGGGGGGGGCAGAAAAGGACAACTAGAATGATCAAAGGGTTGGAACACTTTCCCTATGAAGAAAGGGAAGAGCTTGGGGCTCTTTAGCTTGGAGAAAAGACGGCTGAGGTTTATAAGATTATGCATGGGATGGAGCAGCCTTCCTTCTGGCTCTGCCCTCTGGAAGAAAGAACAGCTTTTCCTGCTGCTCCAGATCTTTTATTCCAAGCTGTTCTCTTTTCCTATTGGTGAATTTTGGCTCCAAAACCTCTCAGGGACTTCTGCTGCAGGAAGAAACCCTCAACCTGAGGGAAGGGTGAGTAGTCTAGTGTCTTCTGGGAGTTGTAGGCCCAGCCTCCCCTACTGCTAGCCAGGCTCCCTGGGCCTAGTAGGCCTCTGGTGGCACAGCCCAGATCATGACACACATTTATGTCAGATCTGGTCTTCATAGCAAATGAGTTTGACACACAAAACACAGTATACCAAAAGCAAGGTCATCTAGCGTAACAGGCCAAATGTGGCTTTGCCTGACCTGGGTTGTGGCCCATCTGGGATATTTAGCAAAAAAATAATAATAATAATTGGTTGGTCAGGTTTAATTCCAGTACAGTTCCATTGTGTAACTGGGCTTTATGAAGAATTACTGACCTGCCTTTGCCTTATCTGTATGTCTCAGTTTCAAGAGGAAGTGATTGAGCTCTGAAAAGCAAGCTAGGCCCCCTAAGAAGATACAGTATCCCTGGAAATTTAGGGATGAGTCTACGAATCCCAGAACTATCTTGACATTTTGGGCTATGAGGCCAAACTTTGGGCACCATTTGAAAGGAGTTCTATGAAGGCACATTCTCGTCCATAAAACTGCTGAAATCTAAGCGGGGATTCACCATCAGTGCTGTAAACCTAGAATTGGAACTGTGATGTGACCTGATTGAAAATACACCTCACTGTTCTCAAGAACAGTTCAATCAGTTTTTCTCCAGGCCAATAGTTCAATAAATTTTTCTACAGGCCACTTTGGCCAGGGATCCTGGAGGTTTTTTGTCATCTTCTGGGTGTGGAACAGTGGTCACTGCGAGTGCGGAGGAGGAGGAATTTGTGAATTGCCTGCATTGTGCAGGGGGTTGGACTAAATGAACCTGGAAGTCCCTTCCAACTCTATGATTCTGATTAAATACCACTGTTCTGATGGACTTGATAAAAATGATCAGTGACTAGCAGTAGGCCTGTAACTGTGCTTTTTAATGAATAAAGCTAATCAAAATGCTTCTGTTTTACTACTAAGAAATCCATATTTTTTAGTAGCTAGCAGGCTATACTTCATCATTGTTATCAGTAAAAAAATCATGCATTCAGGACATATGTGCAAGGAGCTCTGATTGTGAGGGTCTCTATTGCAAAAGCATAGAAGTCTCTGCCCTGGAAGCTTTGAATGTCAGAAAATGGCCTTGTCTGGTGTCTGGAAAGGGGCTAATGGTACCTTGGCACTTGTTAAAAGCGAGGTCATGGAGACAAGCCTGCTGGAAATTGAACACTTCCTTTCTTGATTATGGAATGCAATTATAGTTGCAGAAACATTTTGAAGTAAATGTGTCTGTAGTCCGACCCAGGACCATGGTTAGGGACAAATAACTGCATGTCTTGCACACAAATTAAGGAAGGAAATATATGAAACTGGATATAAAAGCTGAAGATCTGCTAAAGCAATTTGCCTCCAGCTACACTTCAGAATACAACAAGCAATTTAAACACCTGAAATGTGAAATTAATAAATATAC
Organism: Gekko japonicus; assembly: GCF_001447785.1. NCBI lineage: Eukaryota > Metazoa > Chordata > Lepidosauria > Squamata > Gekkonidae > Gekko > Gekko japonicus. The sequence continues at coordinate 83,357 of NW_015163651.1, read as the reverse complement.
CTCCAAAGCTGAATTATCTTTTTTTTTTTCCAGTACATTTTTATTCAATTTTAAATTTTTTATAAACAATATATCCGTTTGTACAAAATTTACTTTTTTGTTACAAACAATTAAACAACCTTTTAAACAAACATAACACTGTGAACCAACACACTGCCTTTTTCTTACATAGCTCGTCAAGGTAGTTTCATTATGTTGTAATATTCATGGTTAACAAAAGAAAATTTACTCAAAGGATTGTTGTCAATATTTTCTAATACCGTTCCCCATTTTTGTAAAAAAATTAAATGAGCCTTATATGGATCTTGTACATTTAAACCTGTTGAAATCTTATCCATAATGAAGTGGTCCCAAACTTTTGAATACCACATTGAGATCGAAGGAGGGGTTGGTTTTTTCCAAAATTGGGCCACTAAGGTTTTGGCTGCTGTTAATAAAGTAATAACTAATGTTTTTATAGAAAAATCAATACTGAATTATCTTTTTCATTAAAAATCCTTGCATGCAACCACTACTAGGTAAAACCACAAATCAGTTACTTCAGAGTAGTGTTAAAACTGGTTCATAAGTACAAGCCAAAGGGGGCTCCTATATGGACAGACACACGCCCACACAAACAATTTTTAAAAATCTGGCATCTTCATTTATGTTTGTTTAAATTTAGTCTCAACAGAAGTGTTAAAATACCTGCTAGACAGAGTGGTGTGTGTGTATTATGTACCACTTTAAAGCTAAAAGCCACTTTGATAATATCCCAAGATGGAAGGCAAAGGGGGTGTGCATAATTAAGTTTGTCACCTTAAGGAACTGAGGATTGATAGAGATGGGTAGCCGTGTTAGTCTGTCTGTAGCAGCAGAGTCCAGCAGCACCTTTGTGACGGGATGAGCTTTCGTGAGGATTGATAGTTCACACAGTGTACCCGCTTACGTCACTACGAATAAAGGCGACAGAGCATTGTATGTTGAAGGCTATTCAAGTTCTCAGAATTGTTGCTCTTTGGTTTCATACTGCTCCATTTTACAGTTCCAGCCATTGCATTTTTAGGTTTTTACTCTTGGTGATTTATTTTCCCCCAATTCCGTGTAGCGTTTTGTGTGCCCTTTTGCATTTCAGGCTTTTGATGTCTTTACGAGGCCAACAAGTTTCAAATAGTTCTTCATTTAAAGAAGGAATGCTGTTTCTCTTAAAAAGGGAAAATGACTGCTGTATTTTGTGCTGCTTGCCTATTGTGAAGGGCTGCAGTTAGCATCCCGGGTGGACTTGCAGCAGTGCTTTTGTTGTCACTATTTTTTTTTTTTTAAGAAAAAGGACCGACTCAAAATAAACGTTAGTGTGTGAGGCTTTCAGGTGAACAGAGTAGCACACACAACAAAATACTGGGAGTTGAAGAGACTCAAAAAGGCTGATTGCTGTAGCTGTTCTCCTTTTAGGATTTATTGCGGCCGCAGCCAGATTTAGCAAAATACGTTTACCCATCTGGCAGCCTGGAATTGTCTCGTCAGCTGAAGCTAATGGACTTAGTGATGGATGCCTTTTGTTTGCGTTGCCTGACTTTTGAGTGAAAGGAGACAAAAGAAGCTGCGCTGGCTTCGCTGTACTCTGTGATAAGCTGAGGACCAAAAGGCTGCCTGCTGCTCTGTGTTGTAAGAGCAGAGAGGAAAATATTGTATGACAATTTGAGTGTTTGGATAGAAGGATGCTGAAGCCCTACTGAACACATTGGATTGGAGCGGGAAAGTCTTTGTGCAGGGGAGCTCCATGGACAGGCTGTACTGCGGTAAGTAGCATATGAGACACCAGTTTCAGGGGGTAGCCCTGTTGGTCTGCAGGAGAAGAGCCAGATTTGGGTCCAGCAGGGACATTAGAGACCAACAAGATTCTCAGGGTATCAGTTTTCAAGAGTCAAAGCTCCCTTCGTCAGATACTAGTATGCACGGAGAGGGTGGTTGAAGCCTTGCACTGAGCCTGAATGTCTCTAGTCTTTTGGCTGTAGAATCGGTATCTTTGTCTGTGAAAGTAAGCTGAAATTACGTGAGTCGTGTTTCTAGTTGGGGCCTTTGTGATCGTTCTGTATAATCATCCAAGACTGACTGTTCTCCATGGGGTTCTTGCATGAACTGACAGTTTTTCCCCTCTGAGGATCTTCATTCTTGACCGGAAACATCTTTAGGACAAAATTAAAATCCACTGATTTGAACAGGGTGGTCTAAAAACTCTGCTTCCTAGTATGGCAGATGGTGAAATATGGGTGTGTTTGTAGATGCTCACTGCTCAGGATTTTTTTTTAAAAAAAGAGTCTGCCTGATCAAGACACATCTTACTACAGTGTGGATAGAGAAGATATAATGAGTCACAGATTGATTTTCTTTTTACTGCAGGGGCATGCTTTGGTAATTAATCAATATTTGTTTTCCTGAGCCTATTGCACCTTCGTGTCAGAACAGCATGTTTTCAACTTCATTTTTATGTGTTCTATTTTACAAAATTTATATCTTGCCTTTCTGCCCACATGCAGGCCACCAAGGTGGCTAATAAATTAAAACATACATAATAAAAATCACATTTGAAAACCAACTTTGCACTTGTGTGAAACCCGTATTGTTCTTTCTGACTTAAAGGTCTTTGGTCTATAGGTAAAGGTCAAGGTTCCCTTGCTCGAAAGCCAGTCGAATCCGACTCTAGGGCTGCGGTGCTCATCTCCGCCTCCAAGCCGAAGAGCCAGCGCTGTCCGAAGACGTTTCCGTGGTCATGTAGCTGGTTGAAATTGATCGGGAGTGTTCGCAAAAGCGGAAGGAGGAAGTTGTTTAGAAATCAATTTAGATGAATTGTTCGCTATTCATATGTATGTATTTGTGTGTATGTATAAAACCTGCATCTATTGCAGGGGGGGGGGGTGTTCCCGGCCTAGGGACCATACTTCCCTTCTCATTCTGCCCAAGACGCATGTGGAGTGAAAAAATAACCGCCTCCAAAACAACCCAAAGTTGCAACATTGGTCTGGTAGTCTTTTGGAAAAGGGGAGCTTTTTGGATTTTTGTGGGGTTAACTTTCAACTGAGGCTTATATAGCTATGCTTTGCATTGTATTTGTACACTTGCAGAATCTTGAAACTTTGCCATTTGAGTACCTTTTACATTAACTGACACATTTTATTTTGAGAGCAAATTCTGTTTCATTCTGATGGTTGCACATTTCTTTCCTTCAGATCGTTTCTCTGAAAGTTAATAGTCACAAAACATTGTTGAAGCAATAGTGTTTCGTGACCGGGGAACTGACAAGGATGGTATTTAGATGTCTTGAAAAACAAGTTTGTTTCTGGTGAGCAGAAACATGGATTGTTTTGCTCACGTGCTCCCTCTCTCACATGTGCCAGTGAAGACTTGCTGGTCAGAAGTCTTCCATCAAATTCTCTGTGGACCCTAAAAGCAGAATTAAACTGCAGTTTTAGAATCCCAGGTTGTAGGGAAGAAACATATTCCAGTTTGTCCAGATTCCTGCATTTGGATCTCTTGACAAATCTGAGTTTGAATACTTTCAAAACCAGGAAGTCTTCTTAAGTTATGAGGGAAGAAGGGAGCTAATGTAGAGTCACAACCCAGGCTCACGCAGCTTGAGAATTTGTTTTCTTTAAGCAAGAGGCCTCTATTTTTACAGGTTCTTATAACCCTGGGTGGGTATGTGATTGTCAGTAGGAAAATGCAGACTACAAAGTATGACCAATACGAATTACTCTTTTTATTGGAAGGCATTACTATACCATACTCTAAAAGAGCAAATTGCAAACAATTGGATACAAGGGATACATATGAAAAAGGAATTGATACAAAACCATTAGAAAGATGCCAATGGCTACAGAGAAGAAGAAAAAAGCAGATAAACCAGCAGCGCTAAAGCATGAGCAAGTAAAGAAAAAAAAAATTAAATCAGGAGAGGACACACTAGGTAGTGGAGAGCGTACCCATAAACCACTAGACCTTGCAAATACACTTGAAACAAAAAGTTGCAAACATGAGAGCAATCTTAATGCAAATTAGCCAAAGGCACCTTGGGCGCAGTGACCTTTTGAATGCAGCCTTAGGGTACTTGCTGAGCTACTCGCATAGCCTGGCACATGGAAGAGCATGCCCCAACTTGCTTTTCACAGCAGTCGGGGAAACTTGTCTGTTCTTGGGATTTCCTGACGTCTAGCAGTTTCTGTCTGAAAAGTGACTGACCGAATGAACAACTCACCAACTATCTCTGGTGGCCAGGCATGTGCTTTATAGTCCCCTGTGATCTCAGTCTCATAAATGTAGCAAAGAAGAAGGGGGATTATTAAGAACATAAGAGAGGCCAATGTTGGATCTTGTCACACACAGGGGCCAAAAATACCAGGTGCCATCAGGAGGTCCACCAGTGGTGCCAGGACACTAGAAACCCTCCCACTGTTGCCCCCCCCAGCAGCAAGAATACAGAGCATCACTTGCCCCAGACTGAGAGTTCCTATCTATACCTTGTGGCTAATAGCCCCTGATGGACCTCTGCTCCATATGTTTATCTAATTCCCTCTTATAAGAACATAAGAGAAGCCCATGTTGGATCAGGCCAATGGCCCATCCAGTCCAACACTCTGTCACACACAGTGGCCAAAAATACCAGGTGCCATCAGGAGGTCCACCAGTGGGGCCAGGACACTAGAAACCCTCTCACTGTTGTCCCCCCCTCAAGCACCAAGAATACAGAGAATCCCTTGCCCCAGCCTGAGAGTTCCTTGTGGCTAATAGCCCCTGATGGACCTCTGCTCCATATGCTTATCTAATTCCCTCTTATAAGAACATAAGAGAAGCCAATGTTGGATCAGGCCAATGACCCATCCAGTCCAACACTCTGACACACAGTGGCCAAAAATACCAGGTGCAATCACAGGACACTAGAAGCCCTCCCACTGTTGCCCCCCCAAAGCACCAAGAAGACAGAGCATCACTTGCCCCAGACTGAGAGTTCCTATCCATACCTTGTGGCGAATAACCACTGATGGACCTCTGCTCCATATTAAGGAAGGAGAATCTCTTCACCTCCTTTGGCTTTGCCTGCTCCACTCCCCACAACCAGCTCTGTGTTCCCACCTGCGTTATGTGTATTAAGCTACTACATTTCTTTAGCTTATAGATACACTACATGAAATGTTGTTCATGCCAGTATTTGTGATGGCTTAAAATGGCTCTATTAAGTTGACAAAAAAGCCAGCGTCGTTATGCAGGCTGTACACAGAAAGTAGTTCAGCGGTTCAAGACCCGGGTGCCGCAAGACAGGGTGAGCTCCTGTCTCTAGTTCCAGCTCCTGCCAACCTAGCAGTTCGAAAGCAAGAAATTGCAAGTAGATAAATAGGGACCACTTCGGTGGGAAGGTAACAGCGTTCCGTGCGCCTTGGTGTTTAGTCATGCCGGCCACATGACCACGGAAACGTCTTCGGACAGCGCTGGCTCTTCGGCTTTGAAACGGAGATGAGCACCGCAACCCTAGAGTCGGATTCGACTGGCTTTCGAGCAAGGGAACCTTTACCTTTTACTAAAATGGCTCTATTAAGTTGACAAAAAAGCCAGTGTCGTTATGGTGTTAATACACAGAAATTAATTGATTGATCGGGTTAACAGACAGATACTTTTCAACTCACATTTTTAAATTGTGATGCTGACTTAATGGTGTGAGGCTAAATCTATTCATTTGGTTATTATTGCAGGATATTTAGCTGTTTAGCTTTCATCAGTGCTGTAACAGATGAAAATGTGACTTGCATATAATGTTCTTTAAACTTGAGAGGCAGAGAGGTTTAGAAATCTCTGTGTGCACGCAAACTTTCACAAACAGCGCATGTGTTGAGTTGGGCCACCTGGAATCCTCTGTATGACTATAATCCCTGGAGTCTTTTACTAAAGTGTGATCTCCGCCTTTAATGTGAAAAGTGGAACATCATCTCTGAAAGGCCAGAGCAGCCATTTGACAGACTCATTTAGGAGGACAAAGCATTTGCCGTATTAGTTCTTCACATTTGACACACTCCTTCATCAGCCCTCTCTATCCTTATTTCTCTCCTTCTGCCTTTCGAAATTGCTTGGATTTTCTTCTTAGTGTTCTCCTGTTGTTTAGACCCTTAGTCCCCCCCCTTTGAATCTGTCTTATTCTACATTTGTTTTTCTGTTCCTTAATACCGTCTCTCATAGTATTTGTTAGCCAGAACGCTTGCATGATTCCTCCCAAAACTTTTCATACTAGGGTGCACTTTTTTCCTTTCCTTAATTGAAATTAGAGGTATCAGTTGCAGAACTTGAACAGATATATGTGTATTTTTTCCCACTGATCTCCCAAACAAATGGGCACCAGTGGGCATGTGTCCTCCTTGCAACTGTAGGATAGTTAATGTTTCCTGGTATGTTGCCCTTCATTTTGCTTTTTGACTTTGGACTGGGAGGTGACTCTGCTTTCTGAGCAAGCTTCAGGGATTTCTTCATGCATGTCAACTATAGACTAGGGTACATTGGCAGAGCCTTGCAGAATTCATACTCTCTTCCCTGAAATTATATTATTATTCATATATTGGCAGAGAGGGGAGGAGAATCAGTGTTGTACAGGGTGTTCCCCGTTCCGTGGTCACGGAATTGGATCATGTCTAAAATCTGTACATGGAAGCACAACTTCCCTTCTTCCCTCTTCCTGACGTGATCCCAAATACCCCTTGAAATGCTGCTTCTGGGAGAGGAGTGTCACGCGGGGGGAGTTAGAACCTCCGGCGCAGAGGGGAATCCCCTCCCCTTTGCACATGCAAATCTTTTTTACTTCCATCTGAATTAAAATTGCATTTACATGCCCACAGAAGGTCAAGTGCGATTGACACTGATGTTTTTTTTGGCCACTGTGTGACACAGAGTTTTGGACTGGGTGGGCCATTGGAATGATCCAACATGGCTTCTCTTACGTTCTTAATTTTTGTTGGGAGGTTAGATCCGTAGTAGCAGAGCTTGCCAAAAAGGTCCTGTTCCCTGCCATAATAATTATTACTTGTTGGGAAAAAATCTGTTGTAGCACACCTGTAGTTCAAGAGGTTTTCTATATGGACTACATTCTTACGCACTTCTGTACAAATGGATCACAGTGCCAGTCACCTACTAACTATGTGTTTGGGGATTGATCCCCATTTTGATGTCTACTAGTCTTGCCCTGTTGGCAGGATCAGTAGAGACAAAAGTGAGCTGCACCAAAACAGAGATTGTTCTTCTGACCCTCCTAATTGTTATTACTTCAGTGAGATGTTTCTTGTTCACTGGTTATTGTTGCTCAGTGAAGGGAATGTGTTGAAATAATTTCAGCATCCATTTCAAGTAGGGTTGTAGCAGCCATGGTTAGAATTCCTGTTTATTGATCGCTCCTATGCCTTTAAGAGCTCCTTGAGTTGTAGAAGAACAATATGAAATCGAGTGTGGCTGAGCCCCTCGTAGCTTCCTCCACCATTTGATGAAGGAAGTTGTCAGCCAGACAGGTCAGGAACGCTTTGCAGAGGTTACAGAGTTTGTCTCCCAGCACACATCAGGGAAGTTGAAGTCACCCATAACTACCAGGTCATGTTATTTGGATACCCTGCCAAGCTGTTCAAGGAGGGCAGCATCCACTTCCTCATCCTGGTCAGGAAGTCTGTAGCAGACTCCAACCACAATACTGTTTGTCCTTCCCTCCCTTATCCTCACCCAGATACTCACTGGGCTCTCGCCCTCCTCCTCCAGTATTTCCTGGCAAACCCTCTCCTCACATACAGCGCTACTCTGCCTCCTCTTCAACCTTTTTGGTTTTTCTCGAACAACTCCTATCTGTCTACTGCCACATTCCAATCCTGGGAATTATCCACCGAGTCTCTGTAATGCCTACTAAACCATATCCCTCTGTCTGCATTAGAGGCTCAAGCTCTTCCTTCCTATTGCCCAAGCTTTGGGCATTGGTACATAGACACCTTTGGCTCCATTAACCCCTCACCTTTGGCTCCATTAGACTTGGCCCTCCCAGGTGGGCTTCCGTTGTTTGCTCTCCTTCATTTAAATCTCTTTGTTGGTTGTCTCCTTCCCCTTGTGGTGTCGCTTTAAAGCCCCCTTGATGTTTCTCCCCAGGTTTCTGCCAAACATATTCTTCCCTGACCTTGACAGGTGAAGTCCATCGCATGGCAATAGGTTGTTGTTCAGAAAACCTAGCCCCATGGTCCCAGAATCCAAATTGCTCCTGCTGGGACCACTAACGCAGCCAGTGGTTCACCTACATTATTGTCTGCTCCCGTCATATTCCGAGAACACCACCTGTGCCCCCATTACCTTAAGCTTCCGAGAGCTTCATAGTCAGCCTTAATGCTTTCGATGGTGTTCAATGCCATGTCAGCATGGCTAGTAGCTACTGATAAACTTATCCTCCATGAATATGTTTAATCCTCTATTAAATCTGTCTGTACCTGTGGTCCCCACTACACCCTCTGGCAGTGAATTCCACATTTCAATCACTCGCAGTGTAAAGAATTATTTTCTTTTGTCCAACCTGAATCTACTACCCATCAGCGTCATAGGATGCCCTCTAGTTCTAGTATTTTAGGAGAGGGAGAAAAAGTTCTCTTTGTCAACTCCATCTCATGCACAATTTTATAAACCTCTATCGTGTCTCCCCTTAGTCGTCTCTTTTCTAAATGGTAGGGAAGGTGCTCCAATCCCCTAATCATCTTGGTTGTGCTTTTCTGTGTCCTTTTTGAGGTATGGTGAGCAGAGTATGGTGAGGTTTGGTGCACATAGCACATAGCATTCCAAATGAGACCACACAGGGGTTTTATAATATCAGCTGTTTCATTTTCAGTCCTTTTCCTAATAATCCCTGACATAGAGTTTTCCTTTTTCGCTGCTGCAGCAGCACACTGGGTTGACACTTTCATTGATCTATCTGCCATGACCACAAGATCTTTTCTCCCTTAGTCTCAACAAGTTTAGACCCCATTAGCCTATACTTGAACCTTCTACTGATATAAATGCTGAACTTAATACCATCGTAGTCATTAGGAAGAACTTCCTGACAGTTAGAGTGGTTCCTCAGTGGAACAGGCTACCTTGGGAGGTGGTGGGCTTCTCTCCTTCCTTGGAGGTTTTCAAACAGAGGCTAGATGGCCATCTGATGGCAATGCGGATTCTGTGAATTTAGGCAGATCACGAGAAGGGAGGGCAGGAAGGGTTGCCTCAGTGCTTAGTTCTTGTGACCCTTTCTTACAGGCCAAGGGAAATGCTGATCGCCACTTTGGGCAGAAAGTGAAGAGGACCTCAAGAGCCTCTTGCTCAGGGTAAAAGAGGAGAGCGCAAAAGTGGGCTTGAAGCTCAACATCAAAAAAACTAAGATCATGGCATCCGGCCCCATCACTCCTTGGCAAATAGAAGGGGAAGCTGTGGAAGTAGTGACAGACTTCACGTTCCTGGGATCCCAGATCACTGCAGACTGTGACAGTAGTCATGAAATTAAAAGACGCCTGCTCCTTGGGAGGAAAGTGATGGCGAACCTAAACAGCATGATAAAAAGTAGAGACATCACCCTGCCAACAAAAGTCCGCATGGTCAAAGCAATGGTATTCCCAGTAGTCATGTATGGCTGCGAGAGTTGGACTATAAGGAAGGCCGAGCGCCGAAGAATAGAGAAGACTCTTGAGAGTCCCTCGGACTGCAAGAAGAACAAATCAGTCAATCCTAAAAGAAATCAACCCTGATTGTTCCCTGGAAGGCCAGATAATGAAACTGAAGCTCAAATACTTTGGCCACCCAATGAGAAGGGAGCACTCTCTGGAGAAGACCCTGATGGTGGGAAAGATTGAAGGTCAAAGAAGACGGGGACGGCAAAGGAGGAGATGGTTAGACAGTGTCATCGATGCAACGAACATGAAATTGAGCCAACTTCAGAGGACGGCGGAAGACAGGAGGGCCTGGCGGGAGCTGGTCCATGGGGTCGCGAAGAGTCGGACTCGACTGTGCGACTGAACAACTTTCACTCTGAGTAAGAGGCTCTTAAGGTCCTCTTCACTTTCTGCCATTAGAGTGGTATCGTCTGCATATCTGAGGTTGTTGACCTTTTCCCCAGCAATCTTAATTCCCGCTTGTGTTCCAGGCCAGCTGGCAACCTCATTTGAAAGGGGAGTCCCTTTGTATCTTGTGTTTGAGATGTCTGTCAAGAATGTTCCTATTTGAAGTCGAGAACTAAATAAGAATATTGTACAGTGGGTATTGCTTTCTCATATACATTTGATTTGGCAACTGCCCAGGTAAGCAAAAGTTACCATTGTGTAAATTGGCTGCGGGCTTCCAGTATATGAACCCTCAGTGCGTGGTTGAACGAAACTGCAATTTATCTTGCTTATACTTGGGATGAAAAAGCAAGACATAAAAACAAATGTTTGTAATTCGGGAAAGTTCTGCTTTAAAGGTTTTTGTTGCATTGCCGCAGTTCAATTCTGATATTGCCACAAGCGTTCCTTCCAGTCTGTACCATGTCGGAAGTCTGGAGAATGTTGTTTTTGCTATAAAACATTTGTGGGATTATGTTTTTTTTTACAGTTCAGAATATGAGACTTAATATTTTGTCATAAATGTTGTAATTGAAAAGCACCACAGGTTAAATTACTGATCCATTTCAGTAATAATCTTGAGGGTGCCAGGCAGTGTAGTGTGTAGACATGACCAATGCTCCCTCTAAGCTGCGGAGTCTTGTGAGCAAAAATTCTACTTTGTGAGCTGCTGGCATTGAAGTTCTGAGCGAGCGATTTGGCTACTGCATAAATTAGCTTGCTCTGGAGCCATCCTTCCTGAGCGAACACAAAAATGTGTGAGCCGGAGGCTAAAAACCTGTGAGCTAGTTCACACTGGACATGACTGTGTTTTCATGGATGATGCTGAATAAGGTATCAGAGAAATAGCTTTCTGTAGCAACATTGAGGCCTTTACTTGTGTGGTTGGCAGTACATTCTGCATCTAAGCAGGCACTGAGAAGAAATATTATTAATCCCCTTCCAGTTGGGTGGTAGGAGTCTTAACTTGGGCTTAAGCTGTTATTTTCTGGTGTTTCATGTGGCAGTGTTAAAAGTACTTCTCTTTCATTGGGGGAAGTCATTGAAGCTGGTTAGACCCATGCCTCCTCTTGCTCCAGGCAGGGCTATGCAGATCTTTGTGTGGCTGTCCTGGGGGGAGCAAGACCACCTCTCCCGTTTGGATAACCCTGCAGCACTGAGCAACTTGTGTCAACCTAAGTTCCGTGCCATAAAAAACTTAGTAAATAAAGTCCATTCCCAGTGAAGTAGCTAAATTTGCGGATGACATTAAATTGTTCAAGGTGGTGAAAACCAGGGAGGCTTGTGAGGCACTCCGAAGGGATCTGTGGAGGATGGGTGAGTGGGCGTCAACGCGGCAAATGGGGTTCAGTGTGGCCACGTGCAAAGTGATGCACATTGGGGCCAAAAATCCTAACTATAAATACATGTTGATGGGGTCCGAACTGTCCAAGACTCACCAAGAGAGAGATCTTGGGAGTCGTAGTAGATAACTCACTGAAAACGTCGAGACAGTGTGCAACTGCAATAACAAAGGCCAGCACTATGCTGGGGACTATTAGGAAGGGAATTGAAACAAATCAGCTAGTATCATAATGACCCTGTATAAATAGATGGTGTGACCCTCATTTGAAATACTGTGTGCAGTTTTGGTCACCATACCTCAGAAAGGGTATTATAGCATTGGAAAAAGTGCAGAAAAGGGCAACTAGAATGATAAAAGGGTTGGAACACTTTCCCTATGAAGAAAGGTTAAGCGCTTGGGGCAATTTAGCTTGGAGAAATGATGATTGAGGGGTGATATGATGGAGGTTTACAAAATTATGCATTGGATAGAGCAGGTAGAGAAAGAAGTACTTTTCTCCCTTTCTCACAATACAAGAACTCGTGGGCACTCCATGAAATTTCTGTGCAGTCGGGTTAGAACAGATAAAAGGAAGTACTTCTTCACCCAAAGAGTGATGAACACATGGAATTCACTGCCACAGGAGGTGGCGGCGGCTACAAGCATGGACAGCTTCAAGAGGGAATTGGATAAACATCTGGAGCAGAGGTCCATCAGTGGCTGTTAGCCACAAGGTATAGATAGGAACTCCCAGTCTGGGGCAGGCTATGCTCTGTATTTTTGGTGCTTGTTGGGGGTAACAATGGGAGGGCTTCTAGTGTCCTGGCTCCACTGATGGGCCTCCTGATGGCACCTGGTATTTTTGACCACTGTGTGACAGAGTGTTGGACTGGATGGGCCTTTGGCCTGATCCAACATGGGCTTCTCTTATGTTCTTATGTTCTCTTTTGCCACTGTGCTGCTGCAACAATAGTTGCAGCAGGGAAACCACACACACACACAGGAAAACCCTGGTTTTGTTACACAACTTCATTTTTTGGACATGGTTGGTGAGTGATAGGCAACAGTTTATAATTAAGGAAAAGCCGTTTCCTGAAGCCTGTTACTTAGTGTGGTATTATCATCTTTTGTTGCGTACTTCCCCGGTACAAGGTCAGGTCTTTTTGTCTCACTGTGTTGGGTTACTTGGGCATACTAACTCTTACTGGACAATTTGGCTAGGATTCAGGGAACCATGAAAATAATATCCCAAGGCTTGTTTTCTATCATTGTGTGTACACACACACGCACACACACGCACACACACACACTCCCTCCCTTTGCTGCTTTTGTAACTGGCATGGCCAGGGGGTGGGTGGGTGGATAAATTGTTGAAAGAAAAGAAATGTTAAAAATGGCACGAGCATATTTGGCTCCTGGCGCCTTTCTTCTTGTTGCATTATTCTAGCCTGTTGTCTCTTCAAATATCTGATAGCTGTATTTTGAGGGGTTTTTTTTTACCCAAGGCTGTTTGCAGTTTTCAGCAATATTTGTGTCTTTATAGAGGCAAACTTGAAATTGAGTTTGATATAGGCCGTAGGCTGAGCTGGGACGCTTTCAATATTTGTAATTATTTTTCTTCAGTGTGTTTCATTAAAGTTTTATTAGTTTTTACAAGAAGAAACTTTGATGGTAAGCCTAACTGAATGCACAATATTAGCATTTTTTTGCTGATATAGACTTCTTCCAGCCTGTCTGGGTTTTGATATCTTTGCTAGCTTCTCTGTCTCATCACACTGTGCTTTGATTGAGAGATACTACATTTTTCTTTAGGTGGAATTAGTATCTGAAATTCCTGTTTCTAAAGTAATAAACTGGAGAGCCAGTGTGATGTTGCGGGTAATGGTGTCGGACTAGTATGTGGAAGTGCCAGGTTTGAATCCCCACTTTTGCCATGGAAGCTTATTGGGTGACCTTTAGCCAGTCACACTCTCTCAGCCCAACCTACCTTACAGGGTGGTTGAGAGGATAAAACAGAGGAGAGGAGAATGACGTAAGCCACTTTGGGTCCCCACTGAACATAAAGCCAGGATACAAATGAATTAAACCTGAGAGCCAGTTTGGTGTAGTGGTTAAGTGCGTGGACTCTAATCTGGGAGAATTGGGTTTGCTTCCCCACTCCTCCACTTGCAGCTGCTGAATGACCCTGGGCAAGTCATGGTTCTGTCAGATCAGTTCCTGAAAGAGCAGTTCCTGAAAGAGCTCTCTCAGTCCCACCTACCTGTCTGTTGTGGGGATGGGAAGGGAAAGGAGTTTGTAAGCCGCTCTGAGACTCTGAGTGAAGGGCGGGGTATAAATCCAATCTCCTCCTCCTCCTCCAATAACAAATGTCTGGATTAGCTCTTAAAGCTGCTTGTCTGCTTTCTTTTTCCATCTGCTTAGTCCTCTGGAAGTAGAGCAATGGATTTGGATCCCATCTCCTCGTCACTCACACAACTTTTGCTTCTGTGTGCCTTTCCTTTTGCTTGAGGGCAATATTCTTCTGATTTCTCTCCCCCCCCCGAAGATTTTTCGTATTGTGCCCCACACCATCCCTTGTAAGTCTGTTTCTAAGAGAGTACAGCACACAGCAGGACAGGGAGGATGGAAATTTCTATCTCATGAGTGCGGTGGGATCCGATCCAATTGTTGTAAATACAGTTTATCAGTTCAGATGCTGTGCCAAACTGTATTTAAGCTGCTATAACTGTAACTTGGCATGGTGTCTGTGAACTTCTCTCTCCTTCAGTCAGTCTGCTTTGTATTGCCGCTTCTCAAATTATCGTTGGAGGCTGCATTTGGCTGCAATCGTAAGAACACTTTCCTGTGAGTAATGTGATGTACTTCTGTGATGTACTTCTGGATAGACCTGCCTAGGATTGCTTCTTTTGTGTCCCATGTGCTATACACTACCCGGTTCAACTACCAGACTGTATACAACTTAACGGAATATACCAGACTGCACCACAAGGGAGAAGGAGGAGCAATACATACCATAGTGAATTTTGTGTCTGATTAACAGTCATACGCTGGAATAAATTTTCTAAGTCTTTCTTTCTGTTTTCATTGTTACAGATATTTCCAGACTTTCTTTCTCAACAGGTAAGGCTTTGTTTTACGAACATATTTTAACTTTCATTAATAATGACTGTATAGGTATTTTCCTATGTGTGCTGTTTCCTACTTTGTGGGCTTTAAGTAACGTTATCTGTTGTATGGGAATCAGTTCCCTTTCTCCATGATTTGGGCCCCCAGACACCATTGTTTCAAGCACGTGTGTTCAGAACTGTGCAGACTGAAGCTCCGTCTTGAATGTAGGGATGGGCGTATTCATATATTAAGACAATGGGAGACCTTTGTTTTTGTGGGGGTTTATTTAAGCAAGCAAGGAGCTGCGGTGGCTCAAGTGGTTAAGACGCTGAACTGCAGGCTGTGGAAGGTCGGTAGTTCAGCAGTTCGAGACCCGGGTGTGCCGCATGACGGAGTGAGCTCCCGTCTCTAGTTCCAGCTCCTGCCAACCTAGCCGTTCGAAAGCAAGAAATTGCAAGTAGATAAATAGGTACCACTTCGGTGGGAAGGTAACAGCGTTCCGTGCGCCTTGGGGTTTAGTCATGCCGGCCACATGACCACGGAAACGTCTTCGGACAGCGCTGGCTCTTCGGCTTGGAAACAGAAATGAGCACTGCAACCCTAGAGTCGGATTCGACTGGCTTTCGAGCAAGGGAACTTTTTGTGGGGGTTTATTTAAGCAAGCAACTCAGAACAACGTATGTGGCGAGTGGGGTGGCCCACACATTCCTAGCTGTAGAGGTGTGATTACAGTAGGTGCCTTCAAATAAGTACCTGTCTTGCTTGAGGTTGAGGTCCAGGAGTGAGGGCAGGAGTCTACTTCTTGCAGCTGGAGCCAGCAGCGTATGATGGATGTTGTTCTGGAAAAAGGTGAAGGTGAACTGAGGGTTTAAATACTCCTCTAAGGAGGTGGAGATGCAGGCCCCTTTCCTCCAGGAATAGGCTGCCAGTAGTTAAAGGTGCTGCATCTGGTTACAGCAGCGAGCACTGCAACAGGGTTGAGGTGGTTCAGGACTTGGAGAGGCTGGAGGGGTTTGGTTGAGGAAAGACCTCTTGTTCAGCAGCAGGCTCTGGGGTGGAGGGTTCAGAGTTAAGGTTGCCAGGTCCTGACTGCCGGCAGGGGGCTCCAGTCCAGTTCCTTGGATCTTTTGACATGCACACTTTGTGCGTGCGCCACAACGACATCACCCGGGAGTGACCACGTTGTGCATGGGATACTCTAGCATTTGGCCAAAAACTCTATGGTTACCATAGAGTTTTTAGCCAAATGCTAGAGCGTCCCCGGCACGATGATGTCACCTCCGGGTGACATAACTGCATCCGGCATGTTGGGCATGACGGCGTGTTGGGTGATAGTGAGATATTGAAAAAATGGTATTTAGCAGAGATAAGATAGTCCAGCAGAGCCAGAGTAAAATAATTCAGACTGAGAGTCCATGTGTGATTAAAATATAAAGTTTTTACTAAATTCTAGCATGGGAAGGGTAACTGGGATGAAAATAACAACAGAGCATAATCGGCTACATCCTTACTCTACAAAGACAAACCTAGAAGAGAGAGATTATGGCTACTCTTCTTGTTCTTCAGAACACCAAACAAAGACGGGAAGAGAACCAATAAAATGGTAATACACCTTGACACTTTAGTCCCAATCAAATTCCTAGATCAGGGAGAAAATTCCCGGGCTTTCTACATCTAAAGAACATTGGTTACATGAGAAACATGTGACTTCCTGTGAGTAACATAAACAAACATTTAACCCCAGATATACTAAGTGTTTTCAACTTGTAATACCCAACACGGGGCTCTTCAGGGGTGGGGCTCCCCCACCAGCCAGCTGGCCAGTGGTGGATTGGGCCCCCCAAAAGTGGGGGAACCCCATCCCCATTGGGAGGATGGCAGCCCTATTCAGGGTCCATGTCTGAATCAGATGTCAGGGCAGTGCCCCAGAGTGGACGGGCTGACTCAGTCTTGGGTCTCCTCCTGTGCATCAGAGGCCGTTTATCCAGAGAAGTCTCAACTGCCTCCTTCGCTGCTTCCCTCTCCTCCTCCTGAGTCTTCAGCCTCTTTGCCTGCTGGGGAGGAGTCCATGCTGTGGTCTGTGACACTACCTGGGCCTATCTTGGTGTGCGTGTATGCTTGTTTTTGTTGCTGTTACACTTCTAGTATGAACAGATGAAACACCTGGTGCAATAATTGCTCTCTCTTGGTTTTAATCTCCCTCCCTCCTTTTGGAAAGGATTTAAGACGCCTGTGTTTGCCGACTGAATGTATACTGAGCTGTTAGCAATGTCCTCTCTTGTAAACCAGGTGGTGCTGATGAAATTTTTATTGGAGGGAGGAACAGAGTCCTTATATAGCCCTCTGGAGTTATTGTCAGTTCATCAGACTTGGCTTTTTATTGTTGCGGCTAATGTTTCCTCCATGATGTGTATTCTGTGTGAGAGCCTTCCCAGGCTCTTCTGGACGCTATCTTGATTGGGGGTGGGGGGCTGAAATGAAAACAGTGGGGGGCCTGCATGGGAGAATTGGTGGGTCATATGAAAGATAGTGTGTAGCCCTTCCACAGACAGGCACCCTCTGTTTATGCATAGCACTTGGTTATTATTACTGAAACATGCACTGTGTTATCTTACTAGTTATCTCTGAATCCATTATATAAGTCTGGATTTCTCAGGAAATGAAACCACAGCCACCCCTTGATAGAGAGATGCCAATTTTGAAATGCCAATTTTAGCTTCACATTTGGTTTTTCAGTTACATTGTTCATACTGCTTTTCCTGCGACTTCTGAGTGAGTTTACTGCTGAGAATACATCAAGTCTTTCAGGGAGAAATGAAATCATCAATTTTTAAAGGGAGTTGGTATATTCTAAGTGTGTCTGCTGTCTTCAGTCCTCGGGTTACACAGAGCTCTTTTTTAAAAGAAAGGGTACCTGGAAAAAAATATTCAAATAGCCTCCTTGTTTCATTTGCCTGAGGCTTGAGAGAGCATTACTTTTCCCCACCAGGAGTGGCAGGATTTTAAGACTTTATTCACAGGACTCTGTTTTACAGTCTCTAGATCGTTTCTCTTTTGGGCACATGCTTACATGTGGGTGTTTTCATTGCAGTCTGCCTGTGAATACTAATTTCTGGGGAAAGCAACAGAAAGGAGGCTTTGATATGGCCTTTGGGCCTGCTTGTGGGTTTCTCAGATGCAGTTGGTTGGCTCCTGTAGGAAGCTGAATACTGGATTTGGTGGTCCTTCATTCAGATGCTGTTGGGTGTGTGCTTTCCCTTTTATAAGGGCGTTGCAAAGCTGATTTAGGTCTCATATATGCAACCTTCTTTGTAGGCAAATAATTCTTTGGCTCTTTGAGAAGAAAAAGAGCAATGGTAGTATTTGCACCATAGGGTTTTTTCCCTCTTTTCACTGAAGCTGTGGATGATTGTATACCTAAGGAATATGTATCATGATTTTTGTAGAGCATTGTAAGTAAAGGTAAAGGTTCCCTTGCTCGAAAGCCAGTCGAATCCGACTCTAGGGTTGCGGTGCTCATCTCCGTTTCAAAGCTGAAGAGCCAGCGCTGTCCGAAGACGTTTCCGTGGTCATGTGGCTGGCATGACTAAACGCCAAGGCGCACGGAACGCTGTTACTTTCCCATCGAAGTGGTACCTATTTAATCTACTTGCAATTTCTTGCTTTCGAACTGCTAGGTTGGCAGGCGCTGGAACTAGAGATGGGAGCTCACTCCATCATGCGGCACCCTCGGGTCTCGAACTGCTGAACTACCGACCTTCCACAGCCTGCAGTTCAGCGTCTTAACCACTTGAGCCACCGCAGCATTGTACCACCATACAAATAAGATACATTTTAGTTGGCTTCTCTTAAAAACGTATAGCTTATGCAGTTGGGTAAATAAATGTCTTATTAGATTCAGGTGGGTAGCCATGTTGGCTCTGAAGCAACAGAACAAAGGTCGAGTCGACTTTGCACCTTTAAGACCCAAAAAAGCTTAATTATGGTCTTAGGTGCTTAATTTGTGATTCCTCTTTCATAATGTCCTTCAGCTCTTCTTCTTGTCTCTCATGCTGTCAGCCACACACACAGAGGGAAGTCCTCTGGGGTTGCTTCTGTGGTATATTTGGTATAAAACTAGAAGACTGTATAAGTGCTATGGCAGACCACTTAACTCAAAGTCAGTCTGTGCAAACCCCGTACGTGTAATTGGAACTGTTCCAGAGTAGTTTGTGCATTTGATATGCTAGTAACCAGTAGGGGAAATTATGGATGGAAGGGAAACAAGGGACCAACCCCCCCCCCCAACTTTCTTTCTATCAAGAAATATGCAAAGAACTCTCTTCCTGGTATTTATTTGTTCTAATTTATTTAAAACATTTTAATGCCACCATTCCATCCAGTCAGGGTCTTAAAGGGTCTACAGGGTTTACGCTAATATATTTAAACTGTCCTGGGTCAGAGCAGACTCAGCCAAGACCAAAGGGACGAGACAGGATCACTAACCAGAAGCGTAAGTCAAGAGTTCAGTCCAAGAGTCATACACAAGGGAAGCCAGCCGAGGGTCCAAGAAACAGAGTTCAAGCAGGTCCAAAAGGTGTTGTCTAGCAGGTCCGGGGTCAAAGTCAAAGGTTCAGAAATAGCAGCCAGAAACAGGTCCGGGTGGTGTGGTTGCGCATCTCCAGGGAGATAACAAGTTGCTCCCATGCCTTCTTCCTCTGAAACCCCGTCTTTATCGGCAGCTCACAACTGGGTCTCATTGCTTGCGAGAGTGCTGTTCATTAACTCCAGGTGTTCCTCTTGATCTGGCAGTGGCTGGGCAGAAAGGTGTGTGCTCCGCCTCCCCTCAAGAAGCTCCAAGCGTGCCTGCCTCCACCTGCATTCCCCTGGCTCTGGGGGCAGAGGAGGCGAGGCAGCCTGTGAAGTTTCCTCACAATCTTGGGTTGTTTCTTCCGTGTTCCTGGTGTTCATGGGGCTGGAGTGCCTGCTGTCTTCATCAGTTAGGGCACTAGGACCTGCCTCTGCTGTCTCAGGGTCATTAGAAGCATCAATTGGCTGAGTTTCAGAGGTGCTGATGGGGCTGTTATCAGCATCAGCTGAGTGCTCTTCAGTTAAAGCAGTCTGACCCACGACATAAACAATTAAAGTACAGTTAATATAAAATTCAATTAAAACACTTTAACTAAAAGGAGGGCCAAAAGTAGTAGAAGAAGAGATTGGATTTATACCCTGCCCTTCACTCGAAGTCTCAGAGTGGTTTACAATCTCCTTCTCTTCCTCTCCCTACAACAGACTCCCTGTGAGGTAGGCTAAAAGTCTTCACCTACTGGCAAAAAACACTGATAGAGGGAAACAGGTGAATCACCCTGGGAAGAGAGTTCTAAAGCTTTGGTGCCACAATGGACCCCTTTCTCGGGTCGCCACCCATTTAGCCTTAGATGGTGGGGCCAACTAAAGCAGGGCCTCCAGTGGCAAATGTAATGCTTATTTCAAGGAGTACAAAACAGGCTTGCTACAGGCAGGGCTGGCGATTTTAAGTTTTGAAACTCTGATCACTAAGTAATTGGCTTATTCAAATCAACCAATGTGTTGTTGATATTGGTCTGAGGGCTTCCTCTGTTTCTTTGTTTGTATGTATAAAGGTTTGTGTCATACCTCTCTAAAAAAGTTTGAGGTGGTTCACAAAATAGAAGCCTGAATAAAATCCTAATAATACAAACCATTATGATCATCCCAGTTTCACACATCAACAAAATAATGGTGACGTCCGGTTTATGGCGACATGCAGGCAGACGCATCTCCTGGATGTCCCGGGGATGCAAACTGCACAACAGCGTGTAGGAGGGGGCGCGACGGGGCGCGACACCCCCCCCCCCCGGAGCCTTGGTAAAAGGCTCCTAGCCAGGGGGCTTTTGAGGGGCGACCTCTTCGATGGCAAAATGCCAGAGAATTGAGGCGCTCCTCTGCCCCGAAGGTCCTGCCACTGAGTGACCGTATGGTACGAGTGCTGCTTGACCGGGACAAGCGTTGGAGATCGGGCGGAAAAAAACGATGCTGAGCAAGGCCGGATGGGCCAACAATGAACTGTGAGTCGGGTCAAAGCGAGCATGAAGATATAAAAAGAAAGCTGCCTCCCTATAAAGAGCAACGGGAAAGCGAGCGGGGGAGGGGTTCCTCCAAACCGCATAGACGAAACACGGATGAGGGGGGAGCGGAAAAATAAGCACTTAAATCTGTTTTAGGAGACTTACCAGAGCGCAGATAAGCGTTTGGGTGAATATCAGAGACTTGAGCAACTTTCAGAAAAGTAAATAATCCAAAAAGATGGCGGGGAAGAAACTACCGAGCTCTCAAAACTGTTGGCTGATTCCTTGCGCCCTCTGCTGGAGGAGATGACTAATATCAAGCTCCAACTGTTAACAATCGGGCAGAGTTTGGCATCACAGCAGTTGCAATTGACTCAATCTTTAAAAGCAACAGAGCAAATGCGAAAGAAGGTGAAGAAAATGGACACCAATACTAAAAAAGTTAAGAAAAAGATGCAAAAGCTGGAAATGAAGCAAGCTACGGAAGAGTCAAAACTTTTACAGCTGCAAATGGAGAAAGCAAATTTGGTCCTTCGGTTTCAAGGGGTCCCGGAAATTAAAGGAGAGAATCTGAAGCAATGACTAAGTGAAGCAATAGCCCCAATGACAGATTGGACAGTGGAATACCTATATAGCGAGATGGATGTGGTCTACAGGTCCTATTCCTCATACATCAAGAAAAACAATCTGCCTGGGGAAATAGCAGTCAGATTCTCGAAGAGACATGTGAGAAATGCTATCTTGAAAGCAACTACAGGAACTCCCTTGAAAATTGAGGACAACTACATCAGGATTTTAAAAGACATTCCATTTGACATAAGAGAAAGAACTACAAAGAATTAATCCTTTTCTTGCAAATAAATGGCATCAGTTACAGATGGCTAATTCCAGAAGGTGTCATTTTCAAACTCCACAATAAAAAAGAAAAGATTGACTCTGTTTTCAAAGCACGTGACTTTCTGCGAACACAGCTCAGGGAACCAGAAGAGGACCGAAAGGAAGAAGAAGAAAGCAAATCTGATGGCGAATTGGACTTCGGGTCGTTGGATGAGGACTCCCCCTCTGAAAAGGGGGCGGCTGCCCTGAAAAGCTCATATAAACTGAGGATTAGAAAAGATAAGAATAAATAAGGGCTGAAGGACTCTGATTTGTGCCTGAAAAAAATGTTGAAATAACTTTGGGATTCTCTGGGGATTTCTTTAAACAGTTAAAGGGATGGCTAATCGATAAATAATTTAACATAACCCACTATGTTCATTGTATTACTAGCTTTTTAAAATAATATTGGTATAAGCTGATGTGTTGATCTCCTACTCTTGGGTTTTTAGTTAGTAGTGGGTCTTTTTTCTTTCTCCTTAGATGTAGTTCCCCTCCCTATACTTTCAATTATAGTTTGTAGTTTTAAAAAAACCAATAAAAAATTCCCCTTACGGGGACCCAAAAACAAAACAAAACAAAATAATGGCGACCTTAGAATACTACAAGTGCCCTCTGAAAAAGTTCTGACTTTGCACGCTCTGCAATATGGAAGGAGGGGAGGAGGCATTGTGGACTTTTCCTGGGCGGCTGTTCTGTAACAAAAAAGAGACACACCAGTGAAGCTAGACATGTTCAATATGCATTTAAAAATATGAACTCTATACGTCTGTGGATCAGTGTTAGTGCATAGCAGAAGGTCCCACCTTCAATCCCTGGTATCTTTGGTTAGAAGGACCAGACAGTAGATGATATGAAAGACCTCTGTCTGAGACCTTGGAGAGCCACTGCCAATCTGAGTAGACACGTGACTCTGATGGACCAAGCGTCTGATTCAGTGTAAGGCAGCTTCATGCGTTCATGTATGTACCAGTGTTCCCTCTAAGCTGAGTTAGTGTGAGCTAGCTCACTGTTTTTTAGCCTCCAGCTCACACATTTTTTGTCTTAGCTCAGGAAGGATGGCTCCAGAGCAAACTAATTTATGCAGTAGCCAAGTTGCTTGCTCACAACTTTAATGTCAGTAGCTCACAAAGTAGAGTTTTGGCTCACAGGACTCCACAGCTTAGAAGGAACATTGGTATGCACCCTGGCTTAAACAGAGACGTAGGTTTCCTCAGGCATGGCAGTCTCTTAATAGCTCTATAGGACCCATTTTTAAACATTTTCATTCGCTGTTCTTAACATGTTTTATCAGACTGTAACCTTAGACCTAGTCTAGTTGCATTTATTACGACAACAAGCCATAGAAAACCCTAGACCAATATCTCTTAATTTCTACTTAAGCTCTTTGCTTATCTGTTCCATTCTCTGACTGTCCTCCGCATCCAGTATGATTAACTGTTATTTCTGATGATTTATGATGGGACTCACACAACCTTTCTAAATCAACTCCTCCCCTTTCCCCATTACATTGACATTGACACTGGAAACAATCATGTTGTAATTCACACCCAGCCTTGGATCCTCACCCCCTCACCCCCCCAGCCTTCCCTCTAGGATTCCCCAATACGATTTTGCCTTCATGTATCTTTCTGAAGAAGTGGACTGTGATTCATGGAAAGTGAATAGTGAAACAAATGTTTTTAATCTTTAAGGTGCCACTGGACTTTCCTTTGCTACGATGGACTAACACAGCTACTCCTTTGCTAACATATGTCCGGAGCACGATACAATTTTTTAAAAATGGCATTATTTTTGCTTCATTTCCTGTCTTAACACCTATCCATCCCCACAATTTTAATAGGTTTCAATAGTCAGCAGGTATGATAAGCATGAAAGCAAACTGAAGATGTTTTTAAACGAATTTTATTGAAAAAGTTTTTGTTCTACCGAAAAGAAAAAGACAAAAACATAAAGGTCATACATAAGGTAGTTATATGCTTTGTTTAAGACTGTGTGGACTTGTACTTTGTAACCATTTGTTTATATTTTGTATCCCCAAATTGGCATAAATTGGCAAAATTCCAGTGGGTGAAAAATGCTGATGGAACCTCTCCAGTACTTTTTGAAAGCAGTGTAATGGTTACCAATTCTTTGATTCAGCTTTCATCCTCCAGAATAGAAAAAAGGGGTCCAAATGATGCCAGAGTGTGTCCTTCTACCCTCATCATTGGCCATCATCTCTAGTGCATCATCCATCACAGAATCCCAACTGCTGGAGACAGTCGCAAGTGGATAGTTACTGTAGTTTTATTAAGAAATCCAGCATAGGTTGATCAAAGTTCCCACTGAAAGAATCTTGACCAATTACTAGCAGTGACACCAGCTAAGGAGCATCAACTGCACATTGCAGAGGTAGAAGTCGTAGCATGAAGTATGGCACTGGCCACATATTTTAATGTTAATATTTAATATTTGTTTTTACTTTATTTATACAGATTTAATGTAAGTTGCTGCGAGACTATTTGGTTGAGCGGCAACTAAAAAAATTCTAATAAAATAGATATTATGCTGAAGACGAACTGATACCACCTCTTGCAGACCAGGCAGTAGCAGTCCCAGAATCTGTTTTGGCTCTCTGTAGCATGTTCTTTCTGTACTGAACGTTTCCATCACAATGTGTTTCTGCACTATACAAGGGAAGCCATGCAGCAGTGGGGTTGCTTCCTGTGCTGCTTGGTCATAGTGTGATGTTGACAACCAGATTAAATATAGATGCTGTTGTTCTTCTTGTAGTTGCTGGCAGATAAAGGTCATCCAGAACATTTCCTTTCGTCTTTGATTTCATAGTTAAACCTTTTTTGTAAGGATGGTTGAGTATGTGCCATTGACTGCATTACTTGATTAGGTGGTCTGCTAAATCATCGCATAAGGGAGTTATCCTACATTTCTCTAATCTCTATCATTGCTTTGAAGTCTTTGCCACTTACTTTGCTCTTCCTTTTTAATTGAGGCCAAGAATATGAGACGTGAGGATTTGAGAGTCCAAATCACCAGAGGCTTTTGAGGGTAACTTGTTAAAAAAATTATCATCTTAAAGCTGGATTGTAAGATGTACTCCAGCGTCTTTAACTCTGTGTAAAGACAGCTCACTATGCTGGTCGCTATGGAGCATACAAAAAAGAGGAAGATTGATTTAAAAAAAAATATTGGGCATCTAATTTTCTATATACGAGCTTCATATTTTGAGGTAGGATGAGTTAAATTAAAATTAATCCCATGGAAGATTTTACTTGGTTTCACTTAAACTGAATTGGAACCAAGCTGGCGGTTAATATTGAAAACTTAACTCCTGGGGCAAAGTGAGCCGTAGCTGGCGAACCTCTGGTTCAGGAGGACTCATCCCTGAGGCCATGAGTGTTTGGGAAGGGTTATTTGAAGAAATGATTCAAATTGAGAACTACTGAGCAAATTAAATACTTACAAGTCTCTGGGTCTTGATGGGATACACCAGAGAGTTCTTAAAGAACTCATATGTGAAATTGTTTGATCTTCTAACCAGTATATGGAACCTTGCTAAAATTGACCTCTGTACCGGAGGACTGAAAAGTAGCAACCATTACACTGATAGATAAAAAGGAGTCAGGAGGGGATCTGGGAAATTATGGACCAGTTAGCCCATTGTTAATCCTGGGTGAATTGAAAGAAGCTGTAACTAAAAATAAAACTATTAAGCAGGTAGAAGAACAAAGCCTGTTAAGGGACAGTCAGCATGGCTTCTGCAAAGGGGAGTTCTGCCTCACCAATATTTTCTAGTTTGTTGTGAAGTCTGCCAAGCATGTTGATAACAGTGATTTGATAGACATTATATAACTGGACTTCCAAGAGGCTTTTAATAAAATCCCTTACCAAAGACTCCAAAGTAAGTAGCGGAATAAGAGGATGGCATTAAAAATGGTTAAACAGGAAGCAGAGAGTAGGAATAAATGAACAGTTTTTGCAGTAAGGGGAAGTAAGTGGTGGGGTACCAGAAGGACTGGTACTTAATTTGTTCCTAAATAGTTTGGGCAAGCAGAGTAGTGACTAAGTTTTATTATTTAGAATAGTGAAAACGTAAGTGGATTGTGAAGACCTCCAAACTGGGTGGTGGGTGAGACCATGGCAAATGAAATAATGTGTAGGTATGTGCAAGGTATGATGCACATGTAGAGCAAAAAAGTCTAATTTTAAATAGAAGCTAATGGGTCTGAAGTGACAGACAGAGAAAAGATTTTGGGGTTTTAGTGGGTAGCTTGCTGAAAATACTTGCTCAGTTTGAGGCAGTGTTAAAAAGGCAAACTCTGTATTTATTAATAGGAAATAGTGATTGGGTTCATTTGCAATGTGGGGTTGGAGGAGAGTTTTACAGATACTGTGGACTGCCAAAAAGAAAAATAAATGGGTTCCAAATCAAGCCTGAACTGTCCCTAGAAGCTAAAGTGACTAAACTGAGATTATCATATTTTGGTCACATGATGAGAAGACAAGAGTCACTGGAGAAGACAAAAATGTGAGGAAACGTTTAAGGCAGCAGGAAGAGAGGAAGACCCAACATGAGATGGATTGACTCAGTCAAGGAAGCCATGGCTCTCAGTTTGCAAGAGGACATTAATTCATAGGGTCGCCATGTTGGAAGCAACTTGACAGTACTTAACAACACACAGAGAGAAGGACTGAATATAAAGCAATGTATATTTTTAATGCTCTTGTATAGATCTATGGCTCATCCTCTTGTGGAACACTGTGTACAGTTCTGGTTGGCATTCTGGCACAGAACAGGCCTGCCCTGTTTTGGGTTTCCTGTGAAGCCCCAAATGCCATTTTCTTCAAAGAAAAAATGTTGAGAATTCACAGGGAATAGATTTTGTGTGCGTGTGTGTGCCCGATTTCTTTTTTTAAAGGTTTTAAAATAGGTGTGGTTAAAATTGCATTTTTGCATCCTTCACGGATCTGTGTACCTGTTATATCATGACACAGTTTGACCCTAGGATAAAGCACAGTCCTGGGTCCTCCCATTCACTGCACTTCACACATGGTCACACTGAATCAGACTATTGGTACATCAAGGTCACTGTTGTCTACTCAGACTGGTAGCAGCTCTTCATAGTGTCTCAGGTCTTTCCCACCGCTTACTACCTGATCCTTTCAGTTACAGGTGCTGAGGATTGAACTGGGGACTTTCTGCATGCTGAGTAGATGCTCTGTCACTGAATCACAGCCTCCCCACTTTAGCTACTCTCCTCTCTCTTTGTACCCCTGTTGACTGAATCTGCTCCTTCCTATCTAGAATTTTAGTTTTATTTGACTAAATTTATTAGTAGTTTGGAAGAGTTAAGAGTTAAAGTTTCCCCATATATTTATTTTGTCGTTCTTCCTTCCTTCCAGATCATTAACCTATGGGTAGAGCCCTTGTGGTGATGTTTATTGTATATCTAGCTGCTTAGGCACTTAGTAAATTCTGCCTCAGACCACTTGGGTAGAGTGTAGTGTGAATAAATAAATTACTATAACAGAATTACCCCATAGCCCTTGTGGTTTTTAAAAAATACAGTACGTTAGCATTCCTTCCAGAAACCCAAGTGAATCCCACTACATTTTATTCAGGGGTCTTTTTGATTTCAGTTAATGTTTTTATTAAAACACATTTTATTAAAAACATTTCAAATTCAGCTGAGATTAATAGTTGTGCCATTGTCATCTTACAATTTTGAAATGTTATTAAACCGGTCCCGAATTTATTTCTGCCGAAAAATTGAAGGATTAGAACGGAGAATCTTTGAAGGTGCTTCCTTTGTTCATTAATAAATACATCCTAATTGATTGTTAAAAAGGTTCTTTCGCACCACGCTGTATAGGGAGAGTTAATTTTATAGACAATTAGATACAAACATAGACTTTTCTCTCTTGCCTATGGTCTGCCGTGCCCTTGCACTCGATGAAAAGCTTCACGAGATAGGATTGCATTAATGAGCTGTTTTCTTCCATTTTTCTACTTCACTGCTTTACTGTGTTCTTTTCTTATCTCATGTGCGGTGCACTGATATTGTATGCTTGAATAGACATCTAGCAAATCTTTCAGGATCAGTAGAATTTACATGCCCTCACTTGGACATTTTCAAAAGTGGACACCTCCTGTGAAGCAGGTTTTATGTTTTGTAAATAGCAGTGGTCTCTTGGATGGAGGTCATTTTTGTTCCTTCAGACCAAGAATTAAGTAATTTGAAAAACCTGGGACTGGTATTTGACTAGTAAAGGCCAGTCAAATCTTGCCCAATGCTGAGCAAGTATTTAAAGAATAAATATTATAAAATAATTACAAAATATAAAGAGAATTGTACAAATGTCAACAGTGGCAAGATGTCACAGAATAACAAGTGCTTGCGAAGGAGGCCTTTGGAGTTGGTTCATGGTTCATTTTCAGTGTGAAAGAGGCTTTCAAAAGGAGAGAAGGGAGAAGGAGCCCATGCATAGTGTACTTGTTTTGAGAAAGGCTGTTTCTTCCTCTGATGCAGAGGGCATCTTGATGGGTGATTCTCACCATCCACTCGGGGAGGCAGGAACAACTTCTTTCTCCTTCCTGTCTCTGCTTTTTTCCATTGGGAAGACTGAAAAAATCTCTTAAGAGAGAAACCTTGAGTGAGATCCAACCAGCTTTTCTATTGGCGAATAAAGAGAGGGAAGGGGTTTTCTTAGACCAATGAGAAGGCTGTGTTCATGGTACCTGCATGGACAAAGGCCATGTGGAATAGATGTTGTCGTAAGGAGAGTAATTGAGACTGAGCAAAAAACCCAAAATAAAATGGCTGTGAATCCCTGTGAATCTGTTTGTTAATATGTGGCTTTGCTTGAGATTTCTGGTGGCCTGCAGAACACTAAAAGTTTACTGGGTTAATACTTTTTGCATGTACATATCATTGCTCATGACTAAAGAAGTTCTTTGTAACTTGAAATCTTGGTCCTGATGGTATTAATGCTGTTCATTCTGGTCAATGGTATTGCAGGTGCCCTTCCGCTTGTACTTTTCCCCCTGTGTATAGAACAGACCTTTGCATGTATATTGGCACAAAATTGCATCTGAAAAACAGGGCAGAAACCATGAGTGGTGTTTTGTATGTTCTAAGGCTGCCTTCACGCTGTTCCACCTTGTTTTCCTTTGAAACCCTACTCTAGAAAGCGTATGTTGGGGGGAGGGGGCCCCCCCAGCCCAATTACTCCACCAAGTTTACTCAGCTTAAGGACCTTTCAGGGGCAGAAGAATAACTTTTATTGAACTTTGTTGGGTTATTTTGTCGTTTCCTTCCGGAAGAGCATCACATCTGGTAAGTATTCGTACTTATAGTGTTTAGGGAGGATTTCTGAAGGTATCCTAAATGAATACTTGGGGGCGGAGAATTACTTACAACCTTGTGCCTGTGAGAAGTGCCTTGGGACCTTCACTGATAACAAGCAGCAAATGGCAGGGTTTTAGGTTTCATCCTGATGGTTCTTTTCTGTCTCCTTGCTGGGGGGCATTAGTTTGATCCTGATGTTTATAGGCAAGATCGCCACCTATGACATAGCCCTTTGTAAATGCTGACAAAATATGACTACGCTTTGCTTGGGATCTGAGGGCAAAGACTAAGATGTGAAGGCGATGGAGCATAACATTAATTAGCAACTCATGAGCTCTTTTTCAAATAACTTTTTATTATGTCCTGGAATTTCCCCTTACTCCGAGAAACACTGTACTGCTTTTCAGCATCGTCATACATTATAGCAGGGGTGTCAGACATGCAGCCCAGGGGCTGCATCATGCCCCTGGAGGGCTTCTATCAGGCCCACAGTGGAACTGGCTGTCTTCTGCTGCTGCTTCCAGTTCTGCTGCTGCTGTGTCATTGTAGGTTTGCAGCTTACAGATACACACCTGAACAGCATACTCAAGTTTGCAACAGCACAGACATTTTGATGCAATAATTCAGAGCAAGAGGTGTCAGTTATCAGACACTGTTAAATAAACAAAATATTGCAGGAGAGCTAATGTTTTAAGCATGTTTTTATTTTTAGTTTAAAAAACCCCTTTGTGTTTGTGTCCTTTATAAAGTTTATACCTCCGCTATCTGGCATTACATTTTATGACACACGTGGCCCGGCCCAACAAGGTCTCATTTATGTCAGATCCGGCCGTCATAACAAATGCGTTCGACACCCCTGCATTAAGGCCTTGATTTTAAAAAAAAATGTCAGGGTTTCTCTGTGGTGCCAAGCATATCAGTTGTTTTCCTTATGAAATTTTAATCTTGAGTATTGCTGGGTGAACTGTGGCCATTCCGGGGTGATTAAAATGACTAAACTGAGGCTATCACGTTTAAGATGTTTAAAACGATTAAGGAGGACTCGGTCTGAAGGCTGCAGAAGTGTGCGGACAGGCCTTGGTGGTGGAGGAAAGTGCTGTGAAGTCGCAGCTGATTTATGGTGGCCTTGTAGGGTTTGCAAGGCAAGAGATGTTCAGAGGTGGTCTGCCGCCATTGCCTGGCTCTGAATAGCTGCCCTGGACTTCCTTCGTGGTCTCCTATGTAAGTACTAACAAGGGCTGACCCTGCTTAGCTTCTGAGATCTGACGAGATCGGGCTAGCCTGGTGCATCCAGGTGAGGGTGGGTGGTTCTTAGGAGGGGGGGGGAAGCAGACAGTAGTTACCTGCAATCATCGCACCCCCACGCTGATAGACACAACTTTTTTTTCCTTCTTAATACAGTAAATCATCTTGGTGTGTTTGCTCAAGCACTAGAATTTTCATCAGAGACCCTACTCCATGCTGTGTTCCTTGATTACAGCCTTACAATTATGAGATTCCCTGCCTATGTAGAGTACATCCCCTTTATGTAGACCTTTCATTTACTCAGTGTGTGTTGTCTGTCCCATAGGTGATTTCAAAAAAAAGATTTTCCACAGATACATAGGGCATAGTGTGATGTAATTGGGTGATTGTGTTTTCTCAGAATCTGGTGCATATGTTTTTTTTAGGGGGGGGGGGTTGTGTTTGCACACAAAGGTGTGGGGCTACCCACTGAAGGCTTAGCTGCTTCATTTGAAAAACCCAACTGCTAGTTTTCGATGTTTCCTTGTATTCTTTGTGGTATAATGTGTGTAGTTTTTACATCTGATGGTGCCAGAGGGCTTGGACTGAGACATTAAGCCTGTAGAGTGGTTGGAACCCAGGAGCTTTCTTTTTAGGGTACCAAAGGCTTTTGGCCATCAGTGGTTGCAATTGATTTTGTGATGCATTTATATTGGAATCCAAATCTTTTCTGTTGCACCTGATTGTTTATAGGTAAGGACATGTAATGAATGAGAAATGTTTGTGGATGATATAGTTCACATTTATGGTCTTCTGCTTGTCACCAGCATGTAACTTTTTATGTGGACTGTGAAAATAGTGATTTAACTGTATTAAATGAATTCACTAGTTCTTGCACGTTCATTCTGATTATTTTTAAACCTTCCCGGCCTTCTCCCGAAGGACTCAGGCAGCCTACAAATAGTACATCCAGGTCTGTAAATAACAATCAGCGAAGCAGCTCCTACAAACCATACAACAGAACAATCGTTGAATCTCAATCAAGTCACCAAAAAGGATGCTTTAAATGAGGTCGAATTTGGCACACCTATCTAGAAACAACAAAAGATAGCCTCTGGAGCGGCCTCTTTAGAAAGGGGAATTCATTGGGTAGTTGACTTAAGACCTCTCTTTTCCCGATGCAGAGGCTAGATGAGCTACAACTTCCAGTCTTAGAACACCAGGGTGGGCTATTCTTTTGGTAAAGATGGACCTGTTTCTGTAGCACTGTTTCTGTAGCATGCTGGGAGACATGCTCTGCTCACGTATCTGAGCAAATCCTTTAGAACAGGGGTGTCAAACATGTGCCCCGGGGGCCGGATGAGGCACTCGGAGGGCTTCTATCAGGCCCGCAGTGGAACTGGCTGTCTTCTGCTTCTTCTTCCAGTTCTGCTGCTGCTGCATCATCGTAGGTTTGCAGCTTACAGATACACACCTGAACAGCATACTAAACATTGTTCCAGCACAGACATTTTGATGCAATAATTCAGAGCAAGAGGTGTCAGTTATCAAACACTGTAAAATAAACAAAATATTGCAGGAGACCTCATGTTTTAAGAATGTTTTTATTTTAAGTAAAAAAAAAACCTTTGTGTTTGTGTCCTTTATAAAGTTTATATCTCCGCTACCGGGCATAACATTTTATGACACACACATGGCCCGGCCCAACAAGGTCTCATTTATGTCAGATCCGGCCCTCATAACAAATGAATTCCATACCCCTGCTTTAGAAGGTGCCACAACAGCCGCTGATACTTGAGGATTCGGTCTCGTCATTCTCACCTGGTGGAATGGCCTGCCTGATGAAGTCACTTTTATAATTGGTTTATTTCATTTCTATCTCACCTTTCTCCCCCAGTGAGGTCCCCAGAGTGACACACGTGGTTCTTCTCTCTTCCATTTTATCCTCAGAACAGCCTAGTGAAGTGGGTTAGGCTGAGGGGATGGGACTCAGTAAACTTCCATGGCAGAGTGGGGATTTGCACCTGGGTGGGCCAGCTCCTGCTCTCTAGTCACTCTACCACGCTGGATCTCAATCAGTGTTCCCTCTAAGCTGAGTTAGTGTGAGCTAGCTCACAGTTTTTTAGCCTTCAGTTCACTGATTTTTTTGTCTTAGCTCAGGAAGGACGGCTCCAGAGCAAACAAAGTTATGCAGCCGCCAAATCGCTCGCTCACAGCTTTAATGCCAGTAGCTCACAAAGTAGAATTTTTGCTCACAAGACTCCACAGCTTAAAGGGAGCATTGCTCTCAATAAATAAACAAATAAATAAAATGTATAAATAAAGAACTTTTCAGGGGGACATGAAGGGAATAGAGACGTGATAACATGGAATTGTTATGGGGGGAAGTCTTCGAAATGGTAGTACGGTTGCTGTTTTAATTGTATATGAAAAAAACGAGGCAATCCCGTTTTCCTCGCGTCCGTATTGTCTTGCTTATTGAAATATTGTGCGCATATTTATTGCAGGGTTCTATAAACCGTTCATCCACCTTGAGTCCCAACAAAGTACGTAAGTGACAAATGAAGACAATAAAATAATAAACCATAGTGGAAATACCATAAACAGAGGTGCTGGGATTCTTTGTGAGGGTCTGGGTGCTGTTGTTGGGTTGGATCCAACAGGGGATAGCCCGCAGGCAGGCGAGTGATTTTAGCCAACTGCCTACTCCTGCTGCAGACGTCTGACTTCTCCTTCATGCCGTTCAGGGAGAGTGTGTGCACTATGGGGTTTTTTTCCCCCCTTCTGCTTCTTAGGGAGGGGCCATAGCTCAGTGGCATGCAGAAGATCCCAGGTTCAGTCCTTGGCATCTCCAGTTAAAAGGATCAAGTAGGAGGTGATGCGAAAGACCTCTGCCTGAGACCTTGGGAGAACTGCTACCAGTCTTGAGTAGACATTTCTTTCTTTCTTTCCAATTCTGTCTTATCTATCGGAGGAAGAATACATACCTCCATCTTGGAAAGACTACTTGAAATGGTTCTGAAAACCCATATCATAAAACATTGCTCAGTCGCAACTGGATCATGGTTTTCATGTAGCAAGGTCATTTAAAACGTTTTAAGTAGAACATCAACAAAGAATCTCTACATAATCACTTGTAACAGTTACTCTTGATTGTATAGTATTCTCAAGCTATATACTTGTAATAATGTTTTTTAATGTACAATGTTTCAACTTTTCTCCAATATGCTTAATGCAGATTTGCTCAAAAAAGCATTTACTTACAAATTACCTACTCTGAAATGTTTATTACAGAAATTGTTGTATTTGTTAATATTCTGAATATATAATAAAAAATTTTAAATAAAAAAATAAATTTTATTTATAACTTTTACATCAGACATAACAGATGCATCACATACATTAATGTACTCAGGTTATCATGAGTCTATTTTGATAATTATTTTCTATCTATATATAAAATCTATGCCACCTTTTAATGAACCTCATTATGCCACCTCATCTTTCCCTTGTATAAACAGTGTTAAATTGTCCATCTCAGCGATGTCCAAAATTCTATGTATCCATTCTTCTCTTGAAGATATTTTCTCTTGTTTCCTATATTTAGTAAATATAATACGAGCAGATGTTAGCATATATGTTATTACATATTGCATATGTTATTACATATGTTATTACATATGTTATTACATATTGTAATATTACATATTACATTTCTGACCTTCATGAACCAATGGTCTAATTCCGTATAGGGAATCTTAGTGTGTTTATATGTCTTCATTTCAGGGGGTGTTTTGGGCTGCAGCAGCAGGAGCACGATGAGAAAGACGCTCTCTGCTGATCAGAATCACTTTTGTTGTCAGACATTTCCAATGAATCCAAGCCTTTAATTGCATTTTTTTAAAACCCTCACTCTCTTAAAACAAATGCTTAGTTCCTTTCCTTGTCCCTGAAGAAAAAACAGTGTGGTTTTACTTTTGTGTAATTTCTTGTAGTCATCAGTGTCTCATGATACAAAAGGCTTTAGTGGGCTTGGTTTTGCAAGTCCTGGATTTTTGCTATTGTGGATTTGTTGTTGCAGATGAGGGAATGGTAGATGGATGCTGTACCATCTGCTACTGATTCTGCTTGGTGGACAGACTTCACCCTCAGGGCCTGAATGCTGACAAGGGGCCAGAAGCCAGAATGTCTTCATAAAATATCCAGGTGTTGAGCAAGTGAGGGATATTGAGGTAATAGCATTTCCCCATTGCCTTTTAAGGACTTTTTGTCACGTTTATCCATCGAATAGTCCAGATTTTCAAACTGAGAACCTAAATTTTGTTCATGAATATAAGGGTTACATGTTTAATAAGTTAATGTGTGACACTGTTTGGTGATGTTTAACTTGCATAGGGTGATACACGGAAACGTAGTTGGTCTGCTCTGAGCGTTTCAGTTAGGGAAACATCGTTAGGAGTATAGAAAAAAAAACTAAGGTAAGGGTCTCAGAACAGTTCCAGAACAGAGTTACATTATAAAACTGATTTCAGAGGGTAGTCGTTTTGGTCTACAGTAGAACAACTACTTTCAATTCCAGGAGCCCCTTAGAGACCAACACGATTCTCAGGGTATCAGCTTTCGAGAGTGAAAGCTCCCTTCATCGGATACCATGGGATCTTTGACTCTCAAAAGCTTTACATATAAAGCAAAAAAAATATCTCAATCTCTAAGGTGCTTCTGGACTCCAGTCTAGTTAATGCAGACCTGAAATTGAAACGGAGCTTTTGCAAGCCGTTAACTCTTCTGTAGGACTGGCACACCAATAGTGATCCTCACCCCATAAGAAAGTAGAAGAAGAAGAGATTGGATTTATACCCCGCCCTTCACTACCCAAAGGAGTCTCAGAGCAGCTTACAAACTCCTTTCCCTTCCCCACCCCACAGCAGACACCCTGGGAGGCAGGTGGGGATGAGAGAGCTCTGACAGAAACTGCTCTTTTTAAATCAGAGCTATGGCTTGCCCAAGGTCATCCAGCCAGGTGCAAGTGGAGGAGTGGGGAATCAAACCCGGTTCTCCCAGATTAGAGTTTGCGCACTTAACCACTACACTGAACTGCAGTTTTCACCTCTCCCCATCTCAGTATCTCTTTTCTGGACAGTGGCCAATACCTGGCTTGGATCCAGTAATAATTTACTCTGAAAGAAGGGATTTACATTGGTGAGAGGACTTCTCTGCTTCCCCCTTCCTGCTGCAGCCCAGAATCCCCCCCCCAATGTTGCTTGTTGGGGGCAAGGGCCCCCTCCCCAGGAGCAGCATGAAGGTGGAGTAAGAGATCTGTCACAGGATGGGAGAAGTGGCAAAAACTATTCCTTTTTTTCTGTTTGTGGAACGCTCCGGCTCCATGTCTGTAGAACTGTGTGACCTGAACTTTAAGACTATAATGTGTTTCTATTTAAGTAACCCATCAGCTGAATTTAAAGAGAAGCAAAACGACATTTCAGCAGCACTACCTTTATTTTTTCTGTGTGTCATTATGAATTTTCTCCTAAAACCATAATCTTTCGGCAGTGTTGTCGGTATTATGGAGGAAGGAACATTAGGAATAGTCTTTGCCCTCATATTCCTGTCTAAGAGAGCCAGTTTGGTGTAGTGGTTAAGTGCGCGGGCTCTAATCTGGGAGAACCGGGTTTGATTCCCCACTCCTCCACTTGCACCTGGCTGGATGATCTTGGGCAAGCCATAGTTCTGACAAGACCTGTCCTTGAAAGGGCAGTCCTCGAAAGAGCTCTCTCAGCCCCACCTACCTCACAAGGGTGTCTGTTGTGGGGAGGGCGTTTGTAAGCCACTCTGGGACTCTGAGTGAAGGGCGGGGTATAAATGCAACCTCCTCCTCCTTCGATATGGTTAGTTCCAGGTTACAAGTTGTATGCAGTTGTGACTTTGGGGGCTTGAATTAAAACAGTTTTAAAAATACTATTAATAAGGAATGAGGAGGGTTTATTTCTGGCAGTTCTCTGATAACTTGAGACTAGGAATGTGTTGCATTAAAGCAGCTTCACCGCCAGTAACCCTGTTTTTAGAATGAAGGGTTTTTCTAGTTTGCATAGAATATGTACTCACGCTTGAAAGTATTCTCAGTTGGTATTTGAATATCTAGTTCCCCTTGGCGTGCTTATTCTGCACCCTCTTGCAGTTTGATTTGTTCTCCCTCAGAATCCTTTATAAGGCTCACTCGTACCTTGTGTGACATCCTTTTCAGTCTTCTTGTGTCTGACAGATTCCAGCCTGCCCTCTGAAGCAAGGAATGAACCGAGAAGAGCCTTTGTAGATCTCAGCTGATGGACAGGCTTGGGGGGGGGGAGGAAGTGGTTCTTGAAGCACCCAAGTTCCAACTCACATAGGACTTTAAAGGGAATTCTGCCTGGAAGCAAATGGTAGCTCATGCCAGTCAGTGTTCTTGCTGTTGCGTTTTGCACCAATCACTTTCTAACAGCACCATTTAGAGCACCACATGGGGGAGCGTTTTGGCTGAATATTTACTTGCTTATGGAAACTAAACTTATTTTGCTGCCTTATGAACATAAAATTCCTCTTTTATAACTTAATGTATAAAACTGTACTAATTGGCATATTTGTGGGATTTGAAATGATAATGTACCTTAGTTTCCCACAGGCAAAATTGCAAATATACCCAGTACTTGAGAGAGAGCTGAAAACTGCCATAACAAGCCAATGTACTTACCATATGTATCTTAATTTTACTACCTGTGAAGCAGGAAAAAGTAAACGTTGAAATTAGAAAGCAAATTCGGTAGAAAGGAGGGAATTTTCCACAGTGCACCCCAAAATTCTCCTAGTTTTCCCATCAGACATCTGTAGACATAGCAACCTTATGGTGCCCACATCCTTCTTTGGGGGTGTATACCCAGAACAGGCTAACTCCTCATTTCCTAGTTGATACTTATTTGGGAATGCTAACTATAATTGAACAGTTTGAGTCCTGTGGCACCTTTAAGACCAACAAAGTTTAATTCTGGGTATAAGCTTTTGACACAAAAGCTTTTGACACAAAATTAAACTTTGTTGGTCTTAAAGATGCCACTGGTCTCAAGCATCTTATTGCTTCAGACTGACACGCCTACCCACCTGATTCTAATTGAACAGTTGCAAGTGAATTTACATTTTCCAGTCTTCTAAACTGTGTATACTTTGCAGGGGTTTTAATAATATATGCCATGGTGATCCACATTTCATGCTGAGAAGTACTGTGTTTTGTATGTATTATGCTAATTAAGAGAACTAAGGGTGATTACTATTTATAATAATTTATTTTTATGCTTGTCATGGGGAGAATCAGTGGGTTATGCATATTGCTGAAGCCCATCTACTAGACGTTCTACATGGCCTCCACCTTTGCCTTGAGATTTCATTAGGTATTGCTTGCACCTTTACCAATGCAGTCTTCAGTGTTAGAAACCTTTTTTTGGAAACTGAGATACTCAGAATACTAAATTCCAAATTCTATGCTTTTGCTGTGTAACTGGTAGATTGCAGAAATGCAGTTATCTGGCTAAGTGAAAGATTCTGAATAGTTGTATACACCTGAGCATATGTGATGCTTCTTCTCTCCATGTGTATGATCAACAGTGTGGCTATTTTATTTTGTGGTTCTCCTTGCCTCTAAGGCAAGGTCACCTGTAGGGGTAAAGTCTTTAGTGCGGTTTTTTTTTTTTTTAAAGATGGCCATATTTCTGTCTTCAATTTTGTTTAGATTTGTGCTTTCTGTTACTACTGAAACATCTTGAAAACATATGGCAATTTTCTTTTAGT
Organism: Gekko japonicus; assembly: GCF_001447785.1. NCBI lineage: Eukaryota > Metazoa > Chordata > Lepidosauria > Squamata > Gekkonidae > Gekko > Gekko japonicus. The sequence goes on along the minus strand of NW_015163651.1, from coordinate 45,499 downwards.
TGAAATCCTGGCACAGTACAGAACTATATGGCTTGCTTTATTAGCACAGGATTCTGTGTTAATAGTGTGATGTTGCCAGTAGTGTTAGACTTGCATCAGGTAGACCTGCATTTAGATTCTCACTCGGCCATATTGTTCATTTGGTGACCTTGGGTGACACTTGTCTTTTGCCTCATAAAGACAAAAGAAGATTAGAATGGCACAGTCTGAATTTATAATCAGTTATTTACTATAATTCAGAGAAAACCATGTACACATCCCAAAAGTCAGGACTTGTGCAACTCTTTAATATTGGCAAAAATAGCACAACATTTTCAGTGTTAGAAATACTAAGATACCAAGGTAATCTTAATAGAAGAGCATTCCCTCAGCAAAGGAATGGGAGCAGAGGTGTCAAACTCATTTGTTACGAGGGCCGGATCTGACATAAATGTCACTTTGTCAGGCCATGCCATGTATGCCATAAAATGTAACACAAGGTACCAGAGATATAAACTTTATAAAGGTGAGACCAAGGTTTCTTGTCTCATTACCAATGTCTGCTATTGTCATTTGGCATCTGAAATAACTCCTCTCTTCCAGATATAAGGACCGGCGGACTCACATTCTAGCTGTATCTGAAGAAGTGAGCAGTGACTAACAAAAGCTCATACCCTGCCACAAATTTGGTTAGTCTTGAAGGTACTACTGGGCTCTTGCTTCTTTCTACTAATAAAGAATGCAAGCTGTGCTGGTAGGATTCTCTCCCCTTTCATCTGTTAAAACTGGAGAGGGGGATCTCTCCAAGTGAATTAACGTGTTGATTTCAAACTGGACAAAATCCACTCAGTGCTAGTGCTGATAATGAAACAGTTAAAAAGGGGGGTTCATGTGGAGAAAGGCAACCAGCAAGGTGGGAAGGGAGAAAGGGAGTCGTGTTGAACTGGAACATATGGAGCCATAAATGTATTTTAAATATTTAGCCATCTACTTCCAGTTATTAAACAATGGAATCCAATCCTTATCAGGATTGTTGTAATTCCTAATCAGGGTCTTTTTTTTTGGGGGGGGGGGGCAAATAGGCACAGAGAAATCTGATCTTTAAATATTTTTTTTTCAGAATAAGCCAAAATAATTTCCTTTTAATTCTCCTTTCCCCTTCTCCCAACTCATCTCTTTGCCACATCCCTTCCTTTTAACATGTGTGTTTGATCAAGTCTCAAAGTAAACAGTGGAGCAGGGTGATCTCAGTGTAAATTCTGCTTGTCAGAAGAATCCCCCCTCCCTCCCTCTGAAGAAGTGTGCATGCACACAAAAGTTTATACCTGGAATAAAACTTTGTTGATCTTAAAGGTGCCATGGGACTGTGTCTCTGTCTCTGTCTCTCTCTCTTTCTCTCCTTCTCTCCCTCCCTCCCTCTCCCTCCCCCCAAAAGAAGGAGGATGAGAAAGGGAAGGGAGGCTTGGCGACGCAGCAGCCCTGGAGAAGGAAGCAGGAGAAAGCGATTGAGGGAGACTCCCTCTCTCGTTCCCTCCCTTCCTCTCCAAAGGAGGGGAGAGGAGACCTCAGCCAATATAGGGAAGGGAGGCTTGATTTTGTATCTTGCGTGAAAGCAAGCTGCGATGAAGCAGCAGCAGCCTTGGAGGAGGAAGCAGGAGGGAGCCAGTTGCTCACAAGCCATATATGAGCCCTGCAGGGGGTGGTGCCGGTCCACGTGCCGTATGTTTGACACCCCTGGATCAGAAGGTGGGAAATATAGAAGGATTTGCATTGTTACTAAAAATGTTGTATTGCTTTGATTGTCTTAACTTGTATATTAAGCTTAAAAACAAAATGCAGAGTTCTTTAAAACTGAAGGCTGCCATTGGCCATGTTTCTTAATATGTGTAGAGTCCGAAACCTGTATACTTGGCTTCAGAAGTCAGAAAGAAGAGCAGTGTAGTTTTAGATCAGATCATCTGGTATATGAATAAGGTCTGCAGTAGTTTGCCTATGCTTATCCCTAACCTATCACACAAGAATTTTGTGAGGATAGAATGGCTATATGTGTTTCATATGGAATTCCTCAGGGGAAGTAGGGGATTGTAACCCCCAACCCTGTCACTGAACGCAAGTTCTCTTAGACTCAGAGGTACAGGTAGGTTAGGCAATCACAGCTATACCCCCTGTCTTGTCCCTGGTTTTTTACAAGAGCCCTGATCCTTCTACCGACCAGGCCCTCACTCTCTTTCCCAGAGACACCACCAGACAGTGTAGCCCTATTCTCTTTTCATCCAACCCTCACCCACATATTTCCCTGAGCTATTTGGTTAGGTAACTAAATATATGGGCAGGCCAGGGCCTAACAGGTTTGCGTGTGTGTAGTTTCCCCCCTTGAGACAGTTCACTCTCAGCAGGGATAAACAAAAAAGAGTTAACTATTACTCAAAACTTTAAGCAATGTTGGAGCACTGTGGGCAAAAAGATAGAACATTTCCCAGTTCTTGAAAGTTTGATCCCTAACTCTTGTCCTTCTTTCAGTTATCTCAGGCTGAAACTATTTTTCTTGCAGCCAGCCTCTGACTCGTGCTCTTTCACTCACAGAATCAGTCTCATCTCCTTCTCACACAGCTCTCCCTGCTCCAAACTGTCCACTGTCAACCTTCCCCCAACATTCTGTCACCTCTGATTGGTTGCACTCTTGAGAGAGGGGGAACTGGATCTGTTTGTCACAGGGATATATAAAAAATGAATGAGATATCAGATAAGATGTTAGGGTTGTCATCAAATGTCTTTCGTGATAAGGAGCAGTCATTCCATTTTAATTGAATGCTTAGTGTTTATCTATTGCATTTTCAGCGTATCAGTCCTGTCATGTCCATTATCTTAGTAATCCTTTGAACAGCCCTGTAGAATGGGTCTATTTTCGTATCTCTCTGGCGTGGGTGGATGGATGCTTAAGTTGGGAGAATGGCGGCTTGTCTAGGGCTGTCTAGTGAGCATCTGGCTGAGGCGACTAGAACCCCTTCAATCAGGGTGGCCAAATGATGACTCAGGGTAGAAACTGTCTAGTTGGACAAGGGAGCGCTTTTGAGAAGCACAGGTGTGTTGTCTATGAGGCCTGAAGATGAAGAACCTCCATGCCAGGGGGAAGTGAAGGTCTAATGCAGGGGTGTGGAACTCATTTGTTATGAGGGCCGGATCTGACATAAATGAGTCCTTGTCGGGTCGGGCCGGGCCACGCGTGTCATACAATGTAATGCCTGGTAGCGGAGATATAAACTTTATAAAGGACACCAAACACAAAAGGTTTTTTTTACTTCAAATAAAACCATGCTTAAAACATGAGCACTCTTGCAATATTTTGTTTATTTAACAGTGATTGATAACTGACACCTCTTGCTCTGAATGATTGCATCAAAATGTCTGTGCTGTTGCGATCTTGGGTATGCTGTTCAGGTGTGTATCTGTAAGCTGCAAACCTACAATGACACAGCAGCAGCAGGCCTGGAAGAAGAAGCAGAAGACAGCCAGTTTCACTGCAGGCCTGGTAGAAGCCCTCCAGGGGCCTGATCTGCCACCCCGGGCCACATGTTTGACATCCCTGGTCTAATGAGTGTTGACTTGAACATGGAAAGGAAGAAGAGAGAGTCGTTGGAAGGTTTTAGGGTGCAGCAGTGGTTGGTGGAATATTGGAAGAGATGACAGAAAGAAGCCGGGGCGGGGATGAAAAATATTCTTTCTTAAGGTTAGAGGCATTGATCATTGCTCTGTGAAAAGAAAAGAAAAAGATTACATCCTAAAAAGACCATCTGTGCTATATTTGTGTGTTGTGCAAGACGTTAAAGGAAGCATGTTTTGACTTGATTTACTCATTAAGAGTATTTTTAGCTTGTCTTTTAGCCTGTCCATTTTTTTTTTACTATACCTTTTCTATGAACCAGTGAGCAAGATGTTTTGACCTTATTACATTAAAGTAAAACTTAGCAAGCGGCTTTCAGTTTAACTAAATCCTCTTTTCCATTGGTATTACAACTGAATGCCAAAGATTTTGCTCTTGCCCCAATAACCTCCTGCTCTCCTTTTCAGTTCTGAGCTCTCATTCTTCTTCGTCTCCCCCCCCCCCCCGTGGTAGACTATGCACACGGTTCTTAGCAGACTGTACCACCACATAATGTGGGTGGGGAATTTCATGTCAGTGCGCTCAGTATATATTGGGGAGGAAACTTCCCGATTAAACATGTTTCCAGGTGGGACAGGTATTCTGTTTGCCATTTTCATTCCTTTACCCTGTGGAGTCATCATGGCCCAGGATTCTGTTCTCTTTGTTCCCCTTCCATATCAGTGTGAGTTTTCAAAAAAAAATAATTACCTGGAAAATTTTTTGAATCATTTTGAAAAATTATCTAAATAGAGCATTATCTGATTTATTATAGATCCAGTTGGTCAGCTGTGTTGGTCTGAAGCAGTACAACAAATTTAGAGTCCAATGGCACCTTTAAGACCAACAAAGGTTTATTCAAGGTATGAACTTCCGTGTGCATGCACACTTTATCATGTGTACTCGGAAGCTCATACCTTGAACAAACCTACAAACCTTTGTGGGTCTTAAAGGTGCCATTGGAATCTAAATTTGTTGTACTGATTTAGTATGTTTCTTTTGACTTGTATTTAGTAAATACATTTAATTGTGTGCCATTGGACTCTAAATTTGTTGTACTGATTTAGTATTTTTTTAAGCTTGTATTTAGTTAATACATTTAATTGCGTGTTTATTTTATGTCCTAACTGTAACAAATTCTTGAACTGAAATATATGATTGGGGGGGGGAATACATTCAGAATGTTATGTGGAAATGTGATCAGGTGGCAATAACAAATGTCTTAATTGCTGAACAAATTATATTCATAAGTGCTTGGACTAAATAGATCCAGGAGAAGATTGTGTAGAAGGGGGTATATCAGTAAGTATGGCTTTGGTTAGTCCTCGATGTACGTAACCAGATCCCCTTGTCTCCATGACGGAGTGGGGATTTGAACCTACTTCTTGTTGGCCCAACATTTAATCACTGTACAATAGCCGAAATTTGCTGTGCACATTTAGTGCAGGAGTTGGACGTGCTTGGTTGTAATTAAACGGCAACCTCTGTGCGGCTTCCATTGTTTCAAAAAACTGAGGCAAAACATACATTGTTTTTCGGTAGCAAGTGAATAATTAATCAGACAGAACCTGTTGTGCAATAGAGTTTCTCCACAGTCAACGAGAAAGTATTTTCATACCGGAAGCAAGAATAAGTGCTTCATGTAACAAAGGGCAGATGGGAGAATGTATGTTAACATCTAAAGGCAAAGTCATTCGAATACAGAAGCTTTTGAAGCAGGTTGGGTTTTTTTTATTTGTGTGATTGTGGAAATCAGAGAGCCAAAATGTGTACCATATTCTGTGCTGTATACTGCATTGAATGTATAAGTAGCTGGCTTATCATCAGTATTCTGTGCCTTTGTATGCATGTGCTGAATGACACAAAATCTGTCTTCAGTTAACCTTTTGTGTTTGGACTGTAATAAGCACAGATAAAACAATGACCTTTGCTGCATACTAGATTCTAGAGGTTTTAAACAATGGCCAGTCACTACTTTGAAAAGAGTACATTTGCATTGATACAATTTTAGCCCTGTCCCATTTCTTCATTTTATACATAGACTTCTTGACCTGTCGTTTTGTATCTTTCCCCCCACCTAAGTTTATGGTTCAGATTTTCTTGCAGTTCTTCTTACCAGCTACAGCTAGTGGTATTTTGAAAGACTGGGATATCATACCTCGGAAAGGCAAAGTTTCTAGTTGGTTTGCTTTTAAATGAGACATGACTGCCGATTGAGTCCCTGGTTGTTGAGAGCACCCCCTCCCCTCGCATTGTTTTGATTTCATCAGAGCACTTATTACAATTCAGATGTCAGAACCAGGTAGCTGGGGTGCCTGCCCAGAGGCTTGGATTTAAAGCGGAAAATGGTTGCAACAGCGGATCTACAGTTATGACCTGGGTCAGGCTTGATTTGCAGCTTAGTCAGTTTTAGAGTCCGCTGTCAGTTTTGTAAACAGGAGTCTGCTTGCTGAATTGAACAGAAGGGTGAGATTAGCATATTAATAAGGTTGCTGCTAATCGCCTTCCCTTCCCCCCCTCCTCCCCCTCTCCTTCCCTCTCTCCTCCCGCCTCTCCTGAATGCATCTAGGAACACAGACGCACACAGTCACATCGCTGGCTGGTTGTATTCTGTTCAGTAGCTTGTCCAGGGAAAAAGGATGGTCTGTGCTTTAAATTGTCGAGGCATGAGAAGACTCTGAAACTGAAAGGCATTCTTCATGCTGTCGGAATATATTATCGGAGGGACACAAAGGAAATGGGGTGGGATTTGTCTTTCCCCCCCCTTTTTTTGCTTACACCTTTGCGGCCAGACCTGAATGAAAGACACTTAAATGCAAGGGAAGGTTAGTAGTTTTTTCCTTCCGGCTTGTGGCTTGGCTACGTCCGAGTGGCTGCCTCCTCAGCCCCCCTGCGGGAGCAGATATTACTGGAGAGCTGAATTGGAACATTGTATGCCGGAGTCTGGCGTGATCTCTGTACGATTGTGTGTATGTTGTTCTTGGAATTGGCAGGGCAACGGGCCCCGAAACGAGCAGGTGTTATCTATATGGAGAACAGCGGCTGTAGCCCATTCCCAATATGCTGGGCTAAAGGTACACCTAACTTATTTTACATATATTTTCCTGACTGTGAAACATTGCTCCATGTCTTCCAATGAATGAAGTTGGTGCTGTTGAGAGAGGGAGGGGTGGCATGAAATTGGAAACAAAGCCCCTTATTCCGGTGGTGTAGTTCTAATGTGGAGGCAATCGGCTGTGCTCCTTTTTACCTGATGTCCCAAAGCCTTTTACACCCTTAAGTGCAGGGGGGGGGATATAAATGAATGGGCATTAGGTCAAATTAGGCTTTATTCTTTTGTCCGTTTTGTAAAGGAAGAACTATTAGACACAATTAGTAGGGTTTTCCGCATGCTTTTTTATCAACTAGTGTCATAGATTTAATTCAAGGGAAGATTCTGCAACCTGGAACTCTTCATTTCAGTGGACAAAATAGGGCAAAAGCGTGGCTAAGTGTGAGGAGCGTTGGTGAGGCAGGGCAATTTTGAGTTTGATGCAGGAGAACATGTTTGTTTGTTGTAGTAAATGTAAGCTCTCTATCCATCTGATGGATTTCGGTGCATTTCAAGGCATTAGTGGTGTTTGCATCGATGTAATCTAAAAGGCATTTATATTCTGCATTAGAGGCATGGAGCTCATGTACATTAACATGAATTTTTAAGGCAAAATTGTGCCAGAGGGAAATGGGAAAAAGTTATTTTTTTAAAAAAAAATAGTGCAAATTGGAATTGGACGACTTCCGCTTCGGTGATTATCATCAGATGAAGAGGTTCACGCTCTGTCTACGCATTGAGCCATGCCTGTGATTTTCCTTGTCAGGAAGGGAGTGTTTGCTTGCTCAGTTTACTGTGTGTCTGTAGACTACTGATGACTATGCCTCTGTGTGGTTTGACACATCATAAGTGAAATTAAAAAGCTGCTGCGTAAGAAGTGATCATCTGTGCCACAGTATTGGCTTTGTGTGCATTCTAGATTCTGTTCCTGGCATCTCAGGGTAGAGCAGTTCTTGGAAATACAAGTGCCTGAGACCGTAGCACATGGGACCAGTCAGGGTTTACACTATCAGTGGGCTCAGTGAATCACTCAGTATAAGGCAGATGCTTAGTTTTAATGTGGTTCCACACCCCATTCCCCACCACCATACTGCTAGTTCTCCTGCAGGGTGAATAACCAGAATTCTTGTGTATTTTTTTCCCCTCAGGCATATACAGGTCAGTCTCTGATCATTATTCTGATGAGCACCTCAGGTTTAATGGGGTGTAAGGCGAAAGTGGAAAAGCTGTAACATCCCCTCCTTTCTTTAGGATCACAGATCAGTGTTTGTTGTCGGAAGCTATGTTGAAAATGCTTATTCAGTAAGCCAGTGGTAATTTTGAGTTTCTAAGGCAAAATGCACGGAATGCTGTCGGCTTATGTAAAATTAATGCTGGTTGGATTTTTTATTAGGGTTTTTAAATTAGCTCCCCATAAAGGATACGGGAGTTTTGCACTGACTTAAGCTAGGATATGGGACTGTTCCGTTAAGGATTCTGTAGCTGCTTTCGTGTTGAGCTGTAAGTGCTATGCTTTATAGCATGGTGTGGTTGGACTAGGATCTGGGAAAACCAGGTTTGAATCCCCAGTCTGCTGTGGAAGCTTGCCGGGTAATCTTGGGCCAGTCACTTACTGTCCGCCTAACTTACCTCACAGGGTTGTTGTGAGGATAAAATGGAAGAGAGGACTATGTAAGCCACTTTGGGTGCCCATTGGGGAAAATGATGGGGTATGAATAAAATAAATTATCACATTTCCTAAAATTTCCCATATTAGGTGCTTTAGAGACATTCAGCATCCTCAAGAACAGTTATGGAGTGTTGTTGACACCCGATCTTGTTTTTTCACAGATTATAGAAATCAGTTTTTTAGGGATGCCTTGAAAATGAAATTTCAGTTCATGAAACTAAATTTAAATCTTCAACTAATACTTAGGAGGGGGCAGATAAACATTCTTATGGACAAATATATTGTCTTGTTATTGTTATCATTTTCTGATGTGAGTCCATTTCACAGTAGCTCAGTAACTAAATCAGTGAACACATTGTGAGGCTTAAAGTTATTTCCTTATCTGTTGCTGGACAGCTCATGGCTTGTGGGGAAAGCATGGATCAGATGGGCTCTGGTTGGCATCAGGAATACCGTTTTAGAAGCCAAGACCTCAGCAAGCCTGGCTAGGATATCTGCAGTGATAATGTGAGCATTAAGTGGTAATACTTGCTTTAAAAATATGATTTACTAGGAAAAAGGCCCATTGTGGAAATAAATACAACGGCCTCTAGAAAGAGGCTCTGGGCGGGTGTCCCGGCCTTGGACACTCAGTGTCAGTTTGCTCTGGTGACCTCAGCAGGGTATAATGACACTGAGTCCACCATTTTCTCCAGAGGAACTGATCTCTGCTACCTAAAGAACAGTTGTAATTTTGAGTGATCTCCAGCCCTCACCCTCTTCAGGCTTCATCCCTCACATCTCCTGGAATTTCCCACCTGGAGTTGGCAACCCATTATCCTTCTCAGCCAATCATCAACCTACCTTTATTTCCCCCTCACTCTTCAGCTTTCCACCCCACACACACCTGCAGCCTCTCCCGTGCTCTGAAGCCCTGACCGCTACGTCACATTGGCTGTCATACGGGGGCCACCTCAGCAGCATATAAGGATACAGAGCCCACCATTTTCTCCAGGGGAACTGATCTCTGCCATCTGGAGAGCAGTTGGAATTCTGAGTGATCTCCAGCCCTCACCTGGAGATTGGACACATTTTACCTCAGGAGAGCAAACTGTTTAGAATGTTAGAGGCAAAAGCCAATCAAGTTGCATATGCAAACGACCTCTGTGTTCCGAGGCAAAGGCCAATGAGGCTGCATATGCAAATAACCTCTGTGTTCTGACTGGCTGTGGGGGGGAGAGGAAGAGTTGGAGGCAGGACTCAGGACTCAGGCAAAGCAGCCAGTGGATACGGACACCCTCTGAATGACAGATCAGAGAGCGAACTGATTTTGGAGCGTGTGGAATGTTCTAGAGAAGTGCCACCACCATTCGGCTTTTATAGTTCTAGCCAGCATCTTTTCTGTCACCCATCAGATGTTTTTAGGGTGGGGCTAGGTAGGGATTTTGCCCATCAAGGCTTCTAATGGGCTATGGGAGATTTGATTGGCTGTGTAGGTTTTTGAGAGCAGCTGTCACCGCAAGACAAGGTTCTTCACTGTGTGACTGTAATTAAGGCGTGGCACTCATTTTGTGGCTGGCTCCACCCCCTGTGGCAGCCACTTGGTGGCTGTGCCCACCACACCGTGTCAGAATTCCAGAGGTGCCCACAGGCTCAAAAACATTGGGGACCCCTGCCCTAAACTTCCTGGTTGTTGCAATTAGTTTCCTGAAGAGAGCTCTGGCACATCTGGTGCTTCCGTACTCTGGAAAAGCTACTCCATTGAGACTAAATATATAATTTCCTAGTCAATGTATCCTCCCATTCCCCCCCCCCCCTTTTGCTGTGCAATGCAAAATTGTGGCTTCTCTAAGTTGAGAAAGCAGTTGAGTCTACTTATTGGGTGTCAGAGAGGCCACAACTCTTTGTGGAGGTATAAGCCCCTCCTTGTTTTATAAGTTTTAAGACTGCAGGAGGCCTGTCATTAATTCATTCATTCAAAACATTTCCATCTTTTCCTCCCAAATAGGGTCCCCAAGGTGGCGGACATCAAAACATCAAACATTTAAAATATTAAAAACAGCATTTAGAATGTATAAGTAAAATATCTCTCCTTATATATAATTGAATAGTGGGTGCCAAAGTTCTAATTCTAAAATGCACTCCCTTAGTGTATGGCTGATGGCACTGCTCCTCAGCATATATCGCCACCAATCAGAAGGCAAAGCCCGGGTCCCGCCCACACCACAACTGCTGCGACAACCTGGTCTTTTGCATATGGAAGCTGATTGGACTTCACTCCATTCCACACCTCAAACTCCCCCCCCCCGCAAGGCAGTTGGAATGTCAGTTGCATATGGAATCTGCTGTATTCTGGTGGTGTGCAGGTCCCAGGTTCATGTTTTAAAAGCAGACTGACACTGTTTGCCCAAAGCCAGAGCACTCTCCCAGAGCCTCTTTCTAGATCTCGTTGTATTTATTTCCACAACGGGCCTTATTTCTAGTCGAACAATACAGAAGAAACATATAGACTTACAAACACAGTACAACCAAGGAGGAGGGCCAGTAGAGTTTATTGAGGAGTATGCCAGATGAAAGGGCTGCGGTGGCTCAGTGGTTAAGACGCTGAACTGCAGATAGGAAGGTCGGTAGTTCGGCAGTTCGAGACCCAAGTGCCGCATGAGGGAGTGAGCTCCTGTCTCTGGTCCCAGCTCCTGCCAACCTAGAAGTTCGAAAGCAAGAAATTGCAAGTAGATAAATAGGTACTGCTTTGGTGGGAAGGTAACAGCGTTCCGTGCGCCTCAGCGTCTAGTCATGCCAGCCACATGACGACAACGGAGAAGTCTTCGGACAGCGCTGGCTCTTCGGCTTGGAAATGGAGATGAACACCGCCCCCTAGAGTCGGATTCAACTGGCCTTCGAGCAAGGGAAACCTTTTATATGCCAGATGAAACAACGAACAAAAGCCTTCACCTGCTGGTGGAAGATGGAGACAGATGAGTCTCCCTGGGGAGGGAGTTTCAAAGTTTTTGTGCCACAGCTGAGAAGGCCCTTGCTCGGGTTGCCACCCCTCTATCCTCAGATGGTGGGGGCACCCAAAGTAAGGCCTTCTGAAGATTACTGGAGTGGATGGGTAGGTTGTGGACCCTACTTGAGCTGCTACTCCAGACAGCATTGGATTAACTCTCAACCCTTTCTCCCCTTGTTTATGTCTCCAGAAATATTACCAGTCCCTACACCTGCCATGCGCGGTGGCTCGAGTGGTTAAGACACTGAACTGCAGACCGAAAGGTCAGTAGTTCAGCAGTTCGAGACCCGAGTGCCGAATGATGGAGTGAGCTCCCGTGTCTGGTCCCAGCTCGTGCCAACCTAGCAGTTCGAAAGCAAAATATTGCAAGTAGATAAATAGGTACCGCTTTGGTGGAAATGTAACAGCGTTCCATGCGCCTCGGCGTCTAGTCATGCCGGCCACGTGACCAAGGAAACGTCTTTGGACAGCGCTGACTCTTCGGCTTGGAAACGGTGATGAGTACTGCATCCCTAGAGTCGGATTCGACTGGCTTTCGAGCAAGGGAAAGCTTACACCTGCCAACATCATGTATCCAGGAAGATCTATACCTGTGTTTGAAGAAAACACAGGCTACATTAGAAGGTGGTTGTAAGGATTAATAATGATTATATGGGAAGGGGAGAGAGAGGGAGACGGCACACACACACTTGGGACATTTGTCATCGGGATACTTGCCAAATCTGAGGGCACAGACTGCATCAGGTTTAATTGGAAACAAGTTCACTAAAATCAAGGAGAATTAAGAAAATATGTTAGGGATTAGGAAACTCCTTATTGGAATGCTCTTTTCTGTGTGTTTTTATGTGCATCAAAAAAATCTGTTGGGCAAGACATGCTTCAGGAGAGGTGTGGGAGGAGTGTACTTAGCTGGGTGTAGGCAGATGGCTGCCTTTTAGCCCAGAGCTCTTTGTGACCCCGTTTGTGTTTATGAGCAACCTTGCTTGACAAATTTCCTCAGGGGTTGTTTTCTTGCTGTCTTCTTCTTGCAGCAAAGTTTAGCAAACGGTAAAGCTCCCATCCTTCCTACCTGAAAGAGTGACCCGATGGGTCAAAGACAAAAATCCTTGTCCCTTCAATAGCTGTGCTGTGGACTTATATCTGCAGGTTGTATGCCAAAAACTACAGATTTTCCCCATTTTTTAAAAAACAGGCAATTCATTCTCTGCAGTGCATGCAGGTACAGGTGTGTGAGGATTTGTTTTCATTTCTGGCAACTTGTTGAGGTTACCAAAGAAAGCAGCTGTTCTGTTCTGTTTTGGTGGCAATAACCTCTTACACGTACGCTCTGTGCGTGGGATATGGGATAGCATGCGGAAGAAAAATTCTGCTGTCCTTGTCTGGTTGAATAAGGTATGTGAACCCGTTCTAGCTTGCTTATTGTGGTTGAACTTTCCTATGCAAGAGGGTGCCTTGTCAAATGAAACCCGTCTTATGGTCATTGGGCATCTTCCCAAACACATATCAGTGTAATTCAGGTAGGGTAGCTGTGTTGTTCTGAAGCAGCAGTACAAAGTTGGAGTCCAGTGGCACCTTTAATACTGACAGGGTTTTATTCAAGGTGTAAGCTTTCATGTGCACGCACAGTTCTTCAGGTACGAAATCAAGAGGTATCTGAAGAGGGATCTGTAGGAGTGTGTGTGCAAATGAAAGCTTATGCCTTGAATAAAACTCTGTTGGTCTTAAAGGTGCCACTGGACTCAAACGTATCAGTGTGAAAAGAGACTAATAATGTTTGTAAAGGGGTGGCATAAAGAAATCTGAAAAGAGATCATATCTGGAATAGTCTACTTTGAGTGATCCCGTGAGAAAGGGAGCGATGAGGGTATCTTATTTGCGGCTGAATAATGACTAGTCTTTATCTGGTAAATATGAATGGACTGCTAGTCAGCTTAACTTTAGGCGAATGAAACCGGATCTTGCTAGATTTGATAGTAAAGGTTGTTAAAGAGTTGCAGCCCCAGGCCAAGGGTAATAAAACAAAGAAAATACTTGGCTGAATAAAAAACGTCCAGAACTATTGCAGAATTGACAGTACACCGCTTTATACTGTTGGCCACGTACATCCAGCATAATTTGAATTCATGCAAGGCACAGACATAAAAAAAGGTTGCTGTATTTCAGTGTTGACTGTATCATTATCATTTTCATCTTGACCTTCCCTGTGCTAGTGGCATTGTTTCTCTCATCCTTGACAGATTCCCCCATGCAAATTCATGGAATGTGTTTACGTAACAGCAATTCTTTCTCTTTTAATCTGTTTCTTGCTTTGAAAACCGAAAAATCTGTTATCTCTTTCTGTGACCTAATGGTAATTTGTTCTCTGGAATTTGTGGCTCCTGCCTTGTTGCTATAATCAGCAACGTAGAAGCTTGCGTCCCTGAACCAAGTGATTTGCATTTTGCACCCAGTGCCATGTAATCTAATCAAGTCTGCAACATCTCTTGGTCTCTCTTTTAAGACAGATAACAAACCGTAGACTTCTGAGCTGTGCCAGCATGCTCCAAAACTTTTCTTGCTTGATTCCCTTGGAGAATTCTGTCACTCGCAAACCCTGTTTTTGCCATGTTTTGGTTGGTCCTAGGTTAAAAAAAAAAGAGTAACGTACCATTATTGTTTATAGAGTTTTGTTGAAAGCCTGGCAAGCTATTTTATCAGTGTCATCCTTGTCACACTAGTGTAATCTTGGTGTAACATAACTGGAGCTGATTTAGTTTCCTAGGAGCGTTTTCCATTTGGAAGATGCTTTGGGTCCAAGAATTTCCTAGCATATATGTGAAGAGCATACATACAGCCATACTGGATCAGAGCTCTAGTCCAGTTTTCTTCCTTTCTTTGTTGGGACGCAGGGCTCTTTTTGTAGCAGGAACTCCTTTGCATATTAGGCGACACACCCCTATTGTAGCCAATCCTCCGAGAGCTTACAGAGCTCTTCTTACAGGGGCTACTGTAAGCTCTTGGAGGATTGGCTACATTAGGGGTGTGTTGCCTAATATGCAAAGGAGTTCCTTTCTGCAAAAAGAGTCCTGGTTGGGAAGACACACCCCTAATGTAGCCAATCCTCCGAGAGCTTACAGAGCTCTTCTTACAGGGGCTACTGTAAGCTCTTGGAGGATTGGCTACATTAGGGGTGTGTTGCCTAATATGCAAAGGAGTTCCTTTGTGCAAAAAGAGTCCTGGTTGGGAAGATGGTTTCAGATTCTTGATTATTTTGGTTTCTCATTTGTCCATGTTCTTCAGTTCTGCCATACCCCTTTTAAAGCGATAGCAGCCAGAATCGAGCTGTTTCAAAAACGCTGAGGCAAGCATTTATAATTTGTTTTGGAAAAGTGCTATAGAAATAACTTTGGGCATGTGCTCTATTGTATTGGAACACCTGAGATGGCTGCTTGATCAGAGGTTGTCCATTTCACTTGTGCTTATCTAAAGACCTGTGCATATATGTCTTTCATGCATAACTTGAGGAATAAATTAAAATTATAGCTCGGTTCTTTGTTGATCTCTTGATTTCCAAACTACCCATAAATTGCAGCAAGCAAATGCTGAGTTCCTCTTGGTTGCCGTAGGCCTTTGTACAGAAAATGTTTATTTGGAATTACTTTTGTAATGAGAAGATTTCTGACAAATCTGAATAAATTTTGGTTGCGTATTTGCTAGTTACACTCAGGTGGGTAGCCGTGTTGAAGCAGCAGAGCAAGTCCAGTGGCACCTTTAAGACCAACAAGGTTTAGTTCAAAGTATGAGCTTTCGTGTTCTTCAGATGCACACTTCATCAGATACAGAGTGTTGGACTGGATGGGTCTTTGGCCTGATTCAGCATTGACTTCTCTTATGTTCTATGTTCTTATACATGCATACGGAAGCTTATACCCAGAATTAAACTTTGTTGGTCTTAAAGGTGCCACTGGATTCACACTTTATTCTCTTGCTAGTTACACTGATTTTCTATCTTTGTTGTGTTGAACTCATGGTGACATACCTAGAAGATCTCCCTGGAACCCTGTCCCAAAACCATGTTGTTGGATCCTGTGCATCAAGACCATACCTGAGAACTTAAAATGGACATTTACACATAGCATTAGTCAGCAGTTCTAGTGATGTATTTAGCTGATACCTCTCGACATCTAATCTGATAGGCTTAGCTAGTCATTGCATTGCTCCTGGAAATCAGAGTTGCATGAAAGAGTTGCACACACATTTGGGGAGATCTTCATGTGATACCAGTCTGGTTTGCTTGGCTGATAAAAGTCAGCATGTGATAGACAACCACAAAATGTTAGGGGGGCAAAGTTATGCATAACTCTTAATAGTAACTTTTCAACAATTCTGGCAGAATTCCTGCTTGATAAGGACACCTTTTTAAGTGATCATATTGTTTAAAAATCTTTCCTTGCTTACACACAGCTTCCCGTCACTCATGCACTGTTGCCAAAGCAGTGTTTTTAAAAATCTGCAAAGCCAGTGAGATTTCCAGTGGCCAGCCAGAAGCCCTTCTGGGCAAAAGCCCCCCCCCCAGGCCCCACCCTTGAGGAGGAGGAAGAAGAGACTTGATGTATACCCCATCCTTCACAACCCAAAGGAATCTCAGAGCAGCTTACATTCTCCTTTCCCTTCCCCTCCCCACAACAGACACCCCGTGAGGTCGGTGGGGCTGAGAGAGCTCTCTAGAGAACTGCCCTTGAGAGAGCAGTTCTGAGAGAACTTGTTACTGATCCAAGGTCACACCAGCAGCTGCATGTGGAGGAGTGGGGAATCAAATCCAGTTCTCCCAGATTAGAGTCTGCGCTCCTAACCACTACACCAAACTGGGTGATGGGCACAAGGAAAGGTGTCAGTGGTGCTGTGGTGCCCACAGGCACTACTCTGGAGGACCCTTGCTTTAGGTTTTAGTTTTCTTCTCTTTTGTAATTAAATTGACCTGCCCTATGCCTCAAAGGTAATTAACCTCAACCAAAAGTGAGTGTTGGTAGTAGTTAATGGGAAGGTCATCAACGTTCACTAGGAAGTGAAGGGCAAAGTGTCCATTTTATTTGATGGGTAGGTGGAGTCATATGGGCAAAGTGTCCATTTTATTTGATGGGTAGGTGGAGTCATATATAATTGGCATGCTTTGTCAGTCATTGAGATCAGGTGATTCCGAGACATAAAATAGAAGTTAAAGTTCCCCTTGTTGGTCTCTAGGAGGTGAAGGGCAAAGTGTCCATTTGATGGGTAGGTAGAGTCATATATAATTGGCATATTTTGTCAGTCGCTGAGGTCAGGTGATTCTGAGACATAAAATAGGAGTTAAAGGTCCCCTCGTTGGTCTCCTGAATTGAGCCACAGTATAAAGGCACGAACTACTGTTCTGGCTGGTTCTTTCTTTACAGAGAAAAACAGCTTTCATAAGTTTCTAAGAGGATCAGTGTTCAGATTAAATGTTTAAATTCAGATTTCATTTTAAACTAGGTTACCTTTATAAGAGAAAGTTCTTATAGCGGAAATTGATTTTAAACCCAAATTTTAATGAAAAAAGAATCATCACAAATTTATGCATTACACCAATTTCCATAAATAGGCAAAACGGATGAATTGCAGTGTTAGAGGTTTTGGAGGAAGAAGGGGGACATGGAAGGGGGGG
>NW_015163651.1:0-27709 GCF_001447785.1 Gekko japonicus | reverse complement strand
ATGAGGGGCGGAAGCGGGGTGGCCGGAAGCAGGGGGTGGGGCTTCGTCATGTGCCCCGCCCCGTACCTCACCCGGGGGAACTGTGTTCCCCCGCGTTCCCCCCCGAAATGACCTCTGCCTTAAAGACTAACAAAATTTGTGGCAGGCTATGAGCTTTTGTGTGTCACTGCTCACTTCTTCAGATACAGCTAGAATGATCATCAGGATCATCTCCGCCCCTGTTTTATCAGCCTTTTCCCTCCACCCCGCCTGCAAGAAGAAAGCACAGTCTGGAGTGGGTTGGAAAAAAAATGTATATATTAGCACCATCTTTTATGTATTGATTTTTAATTGTTTTTGAAATGCTTCTAATTTTTTTTTTATGATGTACATCGCCTAGAGCCTTGTTTTATTACAGGGACTAGGTGATTAAGAAATTTAATTTAATACACAAATAATAAATAATGGTGGCATTTTTTTACACATTTTCCCTTCTCACAGGATACCTCCGATTCCCTCTTCCTCCCAGCAGGGTGTGAGGAGGTGGCTGAATCCGAAGAAGTGAGCAGTGACTCATGAAAGCTTATCCCCTGCCACAAGTCTTTAAGGTGCTGCTGGTGCTTTTCTACTGCTGCAGACATAAGAACGTAAGAAGAGTCCTGCTGGATCAGACCAATGGTCCATGTAGTCCAGCATCCTGTCTCACATAGTAGCGAACCAGTTCCTCTGGAGGGCCAACAACAGGGTAGAGAGGCCAAGACCTTCCCCTGATGTCGCCTCCTGGTTCTGAGATTCAGAGGCTTGTTGCCTCTGATTGTGGAGGTTCCCCTCAGTCTCCATGGCTAATAGCCACTGATAGACTTATCCCCCATGAATGTATCTAATCCCCTTTTCAAGCTGCTTATTCCTGTGGCCATTTTAATTTTAATCACTCTCTTTGTAAAGTAGTATTTCCTTTTGTTTGCCCTGAACCTACTGCCCATCAGTTTTATTGGATGTCCTCGAGTTCTAGTATTTTGGGAGAGGGAGGAAAATGTCTCTTTGTCAGGCAGACCAGCATGGCCACCCATCTTGATCTGTTTTTCCCTCTATTTGTTTGCATGTATCACTAAACTTGGCCCTGAATCGCCTGTTTTGTACCATCAGCTACTAAACTCTTCAGCTAAAGGTATTTGTCACCAGAGAATTACAAAGAATTTTACATCCAGTAGTGGATTGTGTGAACTCTTTTTATAACTTGACTATAGTGATCTAATCAGTTAACACCATGGGCTGAAACTGTGAAATTCACACAGCTTTAATGATTATTGTTCAAATTGTAATTTAAATCATTGTTGCAGAACATGACGCCCGCTGCAGGGCCTGAGTTCTTCAAGCCATACAGCTTATTCATATCATCATTAAAGTGAAATGAGTAGGCTGCTGGGTTCACTTATATCCGGGTGCTCTGGTACCTAAGGAGGTCTAGTGCTGCGTCAGCAGTCATTTTTAGCTGAAAATGTTAAGATGTCGAACTGCAGACTGGAAGGCTGGTAGTTCGGCAGTTCGAGACCCGAGTGCCGCGTGACGGAGTGAGCTCCTGTCTCTGGTCCCAGCTCCTGCCAAACTAGCAGTTCGAAAGCAAGAAATTGCAAGTAGATGAATAGGTACTGCTTCGGTGGGAAGGTAACAGCATTCCATGTGCCTCGGCATCTAGTCATGCCGGCCACATGACCATGGAGAAGTCTTCGGACAGTGCTGGCTCTTCGGCTTGGAAATGGAGATGAGCACCGCCCCCTAGAGTCAGATTCAACTGGCTTTCAAGCAAGGGATACCTTTACCTTTTAGTTCGTTAGGAGGTTATTTGTTTTTGAACTACAGGAGACTGTACTTTGCTTCTTTATATTATGAAGACACATTTGTTTAGGTCAGAAACCAAATAGGGCTCTTGTATTGTCCGGGCATTGCTGGATGTACTGAGAAGGAGGCAGAGATATGGCAAATGTAGGCCGAGACCAGTTATCGCTCATATACTATTGCCAAAAGAGGGTCTGATATCTGTACTTGAAGCCTTCACGTTGGGTAGAATAAAACAATGATGCTGTAATTTTAGGCAGGTCATGTATAGCTCTATTTAAAAATAATAAAATCCCTTAGGCAGAAAATAGAAAAGGTTGTTGTCATTTCAGTGAGTGTGGAAGTATGGTCATTTTCATGCTCAGTGGGGCAGTTGATCAGGCAGAACAGAAAATTAGCAAGATTTATGGTACAGAGCACTTTGTTTCCAAGTGGCTCTAATAAGAGAGTTTGTAACCGGCTTTGTATCTTATTTTGCCTGTGACCTATGTAGTAATACGTCAACAGAATTGGGACTGTCAAGTTAAAATGGAGATTCGGGTACAGCCTTGCAGAAAAGCTTGCAAAAACAGGTATGCGAGGAGGGACCGCACAGACATGAGAATCTGGCATGGAGCAGTTCAAGAGTTGACATTTCAGAGAGATGACACACCTTGGAAGTCTTTAAGTTGTCAGAGATCCATGTGATTTGACTGTAATAGTAAATATAAATTTTGTTTTTCGCAATGTACTTCTAAGGTTCCACAGTTCAGGTTCTTCTCACGAGGATGCCCAAGGAATGTTTCCAGAGGGGTGTTTGGGTTATTCTGTTCTGACAAAATTAAACAGGAGTCCAGCCTCACCTATTCCTAGTCTTTAATGGGTTACTGGACTCCAGTGTGGAAATGTGAATGATCATCTTGGTTGAAGAAATCATATTTCTGCTTTCCTTGTGCTTTGGTGTTACAGAAATGCTTTTGAAGTTCAGTTACCTGAACTGAACACTGATACTGTGTGCACACACACTCCTTTTCCCTGCTTATTTGTGTTTGGCTGCCTTTATTTAGATTTGGTGATAGAAATCCTTTATAGCAATAAAATGTGGAATTTTCCAGGAAAATCTCCAAGAATGAATGGGTCTTGTGTAAGGGCACAAAGACCTTTACAGTGAGTACTTCTTACAGATACAAATCATGTATATTTATCAGTGAATGGGACTGTAATCCCTTGACACATTCTGCTACTAATATGGCTGCCACCACCTGTTCCACCAATCAAAGAAGAGATCAGGGCCCTGCGGGATCTTTTACAGTTCCGCAGGGCCTGCAAGACGGAGATCTTCCACCAGGCTTTCAACTAGGAGCCTCCCTCACTGTTGCCACCAACATCTGTGGTTATGGGCCGGCCCCAACCCTGAGATCGAGCCATACCATCGTGTGACGCCAGAAGAACATGGAGTTGGAAATTGCATCATATAGCACATCATCTCAATTAATGATGGAATTATTACTATTACTAGCACTTTATTATTCTCTGATTGTTTTGTAATGTTTTAAATGTTTTATATGGATTTTATGGTACTCTGTACTGACTAATGTAAGCCACCCTGAGCCTGTTCACGGGGAGGGCGGGATACAAATGGAATGAATGAATGAACGAATAAATAAATAAATAAAAGAAGCTTGTCTAGTGGGCACACAAGAGCAGGGCCTTTTCAGTGGCAGCCCCACAATTATGGAGCAGCCTTTTGAGGGAGGTGCACGTGGCCCCCATCTCTCTTGATCTTTAAGGAGGCAGTTGAAGACAGTTTTATTTAGGGCCATGTTTAATTAAAGCTGTCCTAAATTGTGATTTAAAATGTTCGGATTATGTATATTTACATACATTTTGGAGACACATTTACATACATTTTGGAGACAAAGCAAAGCAGCCCTCCCCCGGAATACGGGGACCAAGAGAAGCGCTTCTTTGAATGTTTTATTCCTGCCCAAGTGTGTTAGGAGAATGGATGGAGCGGGGGCGGGTGAGATATGGCAAAGTGTTTAAAATCCAGCCCTGACAAGTGTTGAATCAGCAAGGCGCAAAATGTGAAGGTTGGAATAGAGAAACAAGCAACAAAACTTCCCCTCCCCCCAGGATTTAAACACTCTCCTAGGCTCATCGCTGGCAAAATGATTCTGTGTTCTAACAGCTTGGCCTTGAATTCACAGTGTTACCACTGTAAAACTGGTGATTAGAATCTCTAGCCAAAAAACACATGATGACGGTTCGCGAAATAATTCCTTCATTAAAAAAAAAATTCAAAAAGTTTTTTACACACTGAAAGAGAACCAAACAATTCCTCTCTTGATTCCAAGGTGATGTAAATTCTGTAGTGTAAAAGATGTCGTTTGCACGGCCAGCAGTTTTAGATTATACTGTTAGGAAATATAAAGATTGTATTTTACTTGTCAATAAAAGCACTTAACACAGAGCAGTCTAAAATGTTGTTAATAAATCAGTCCTTGGTCGAGCATAGCATAAAACAGCTAAAAAGGTTTAGTTAAAAGCCTCAGTAAAAAGCAATATTTGGGACTGTCACCTAAAGAGAGCCAGTTTTGTGTAGTGCTTAAGTGTGCGAACTCTAATCTGGGAGAACCGGGTTTGATTCCCACTCCTCCACTTGCACCTGCTGGATGACTTTGGGCAAGCCATAGTTCTGTCAGAGCTGTTCCTGAGAAAGAGCAGTTTCTGTCTGAGCTCTCTCAGCCCTCACAGGGTGTCTGTAGTGGGAGGGGAAGGAGTTTTTAAGCCACTCAGACACCTTTGGGTAGTGAAGGGCGGGGTATAAATCCAATCTCTTCTCTTCTTCTTCTAAAGGAGAGTAAGGTAGGTACCAGGCAAGCCTCAAGGGGGAGGGCATTCCAAAGGCAAGATGCTACCACCAGAACAGCCACCCACCTTACCTCTGTTGGGAGGGGCACAGAGTGCACAGCTGGACAACAGGATCTCGACTGACCATTAACAGTTTTATAGGTGCCCTGACCGGGATAGCCCAGACAAGCCCGATCTCATCAGATCTCGAAAATTAAGCCGGGCCAACCCCGGCTAGTACTTGGAAGGGAGACCTCCAAGGAATACCAGGGCTGGGACATAGAGGCGGGCAATAGTAAGCCACCTCTCTGAAATGCCCAAGCCCCACTAGGGGTCACCAAAAGTCAAAAAATACCTTTCTCCAAAGTTTTCTCCATACAAAAATATTACAAAAAGACACAGTCTAAGAGAGTGGGACAACAAAGGCAACGTAGGTTTAAAGACACTATGAATGCAGTACAATATCTTGTGCCTAGGCACACAATTCCAAAATAAGGTCCAACCGTTTAACTCCCACGTTGCCTGATAGAAGGCACAGCCGTATAATAAGCATTCTGTTTTTAGAAGGCACAGCCATATAATTAATGTTCTGTCCTGACGGGGTGTGTCGACCTTATTTCTCCAAAAGAGCTTCGTCTGAGAAGCGACTGTGACCAGTCTGTAGGAACACTTTTTCTTTCAGTCTTGAGATCAGTAGCCTGAAGCCTACAGTTTTCTTTCCAAGTTCTATGGCATTCACATTGTCTTTGTTGTTCCACTCTTTGAGACTGTGTCTTTTTGTAATATTTTTGTATGAAGAAAACTTTGGAGAAAGATATTTTTTTGAATAATAACTCATGTTTTGTACAGCACTTGGATTGAGTCCTTTTTAGTGAGTTATCATGGGTGCTGGTCTTCTTGTGGTTGTACTCATTTACCTTTCAGATCACTTATCAAGTAATAACCACCTTCTCTAAAGCGTGTATTTACTTCTCAGAGTTTACATCTTGGGGTTAAATTTACCTTGATGTGAACTGTAAAATTCTTGAGCTTTAGTCACCTTTTATACCCTCTAAGTTTTGCAGCCTCATATGTGGAATGAACACATTGTAAAAGTTCTTCCATCCCATAGTTTAATCACCTTTGTACTCTGAGGGTGGCCTGGCCACATGCGTATAAATAGGAAGATATGGTTAAAGCAAGGGTTGTTGAACTCATTTGTTATGAAGGCCGCATCTGACATAAATGAGGCCTCGTTGGGCCTGGCTATGTGTGTCATAAAATGTAATGCCAGGTAGCAGAGATATAAACTTTATAAAGGACACAAACACTATTATTAAAGACTTTTGATTTATTGACATTCACCACAGAAATGTCATGCACAGAGTTCTGAGTCTAGGACCCAGGTTAAAAGATGAAATGGCTGAGTGATTAAGAGAGTCTGGCGAAGCAAGCTATGATGCAGCAGCAGCAGCAGAACTGGAAGCAGGAGATGGCCAGTTCCACTGCGGGCCTGATGGAAGCCCTCTGGGGGCCTGATCTGGCCCCTGGGCCGCATGTTTGACACCTCTGGATTAAAGTGTTGAATTAGGACTGGGGGAGATCTGGATTGAAATCCATACTCTGTGTAAAGCTATGTGG
Organism: Gekko japonicus; assembly: GCF_001447785.1. Classification (NCBI taxonomy): domain Eukaryota; kingdom Metazoa; phylum Chordata; class Lepidosauria; order Squamata; family Gekkonidae; genus Gekko; species Gekko japonicus. The sequence goes on along the minus strand of NW_015163651.1, from coordinate 21,442 downwards.
ATGTGTTTGGGCCACTCACTATCTCCACAGATGATGGTTATGATAAATGGGGGAGTTGGGGGTGAGGACTCACGTAAAACTCCTGAGTTGCTTGGAGGAGGAACAGTATTAAATTACTCTCAACATTCTTCAAAAAATGAAGAGCTAATTTAAAGACTGGTATTTCTTAACTATATTTAGAAGGCTTAACCATTCTGATGTCTTACAGTTTAGTTTGATCCCTGTAGTCTGTTCTCTCCTCATTTCATCTTGTACAATTTGCAGTGACCCCATTAAAGGCATTCAGGTTCTTCTGGGAAAAGCAAATAAAATACATTTGTACTTTTTTCCAGTAATAGGAAAATACTTTCAGAGTAGATTAGGGTTGAGATGGAAGCCATTACCTTACTGTCTCTAGCAATGACAGTCAGCCTACTGTGACCTAATAAAAACTGCTGTAAAATGTGTCTCTTCGGTCTCCACACCTGAGAGCTTTGCTTGACTGTTGAAAGATCTTCTTGTACAAAGTTTCAAGTACAGGGGCCTTTATCCTGGGATTACTTACTGCACAGGGTTTCTACCTTCATTCACTGTGTAGAAGATTTTGCAAGGTATTTATTCACAAGGTATGGAATTCACTGCCACAGGAGGTGGTGGCGGCTACAAGCATGGACAGCCTCAAGAGGGAACTGGATAAACATATGGAGCAGAAATCCATCAGTGGCTATTAGCCACAAGGTATAGATAGGAACTCTTAGTCTGGGGCAAGTGATGCACTGTACTCTTGGTGCTTTGGGGGGGGGGCAAGAGTGGGAGGGCTTCTAGTGTCCTGGCCCCACTGCTGGACCTCCTGATGGCACTGGGTCTTTTTGGCCACTGTGTGACACAGAGTGTTGGACTGGATGGGCCATTAGCCTGATCCAACATTGGCTTCTTTTATGTTCTTATGATCACACCCAGCAGATACCATTGATTGCTAAATCTCCTAAAGGCACAGGAAATCCAAGAGCTAGATTTGAGTACAGTAGCATCTTCGAGACCCATGAGATATCTGACAAATGGAGCTTGGACTTGAAAGCTTATACCCTGAAAACCACCCCATTCAGTGGGTGACCTCAAAGTAGCTGTGTTATTGCAAAGAAACTTCAGAAACAGACTGAAAAGGGAAATAGCTGAATTACAATTTATTACAACACTCAGAACAAAAAAACCCCAGAACTTAACAGGGATATTGGGTTTTTTTTCTCTCTCACATATACGAATCTTATTCAGTCCTTACATCTGTATTCTCACCAAGACAGGCCATACATCCTCTTTATTTTATTGTATTTCTTATTTGGAATAGTAGATTGGTTTTGTGATTGTAATGTAATGCAATGAATAAGAACATAACACAAGAACATAAGAGAAGCCACTGTTAGATCAGGCCAGTGGCCCATCCAGTCCAACACTCTGTCACACAGTGGCCAAAAATACCAGGTGCCATCCGGAGGTCCAGCAGCGGGGCCAGGGCACTAAGAGCCCTCCCACTGTTGACCCCCCCCCCCAAAGCACCAAGAATGTAGAATGTAATTAGTAGAATGTAATATAATCTGAAGTGGTAGATTGAAATGTATTTCTCTGGTCTGGTGACAGAGGAGACATAATACTGCATGACCAAGCACCCCACCTTAAAGGATGCTGTTAGTTACCTCCATGCTTGACAGGCAATGAATGGTGTGTTAACAATAGGGTTTCCGTTAATTACTCTCAGCATTCCACGGTTAAGAAGGGCACGTTTACACATCATTGTCCGATTTTGATATATATATATATTTGCTTCACAATGTTTTCTCCCAGAATTAAATCCAAACAAATGGTGACCATGTAAACTAAGCCTGTTATCTGATTTGGTCCTTGCATCTTCATTACGTTGTATGCTAATTTACTGCTCACCCTTTGCCTATCCATAAGAACTGGTAACTTCCATTTCATTGTATCTGAAGAAATGTGCATGCACATGCAAGCTTATACCTTGAATAAAGCTTTGTTGGTCTTCAAGGTGCCACTGGACTCAAATTTTGTTCTGTTGCCTCAGACCAACACAGCTACCCATCTGAATCTACTTGAAAATTTTGTTGGTCTACTTGAAAACGGTGTTGATTTTGTTTGAATCCAGCTCTTCTACTGTAGACCATCATGGCTACTCACCTGCAACTATCTTAACGGAAGCAATCTAGATTTCCAGGGAGTTTGAAACTGGAGATCCGAGAGGTGGTAGCTGGGGACTGAGCCAGTGAGCTACCAGGCTCTGGTCAAAGGAGGGGAACTGCAGGGAGATGAAGGAGGCCTCCTTGTGGGTCTGTCGATCCTCCTTGTAGACTTTTTGGCCAAGGTTACTCAGAGGTCTGAACGATGAAGACCTGTTTTGGTCGTCTCTGTAGATTTCACCATCCACTGTGCCCGATCTTGCCATTCTCCTGTTCATGACTACACAATAGTTGGGTTCAGTCATACTTTAGTCAGCAGCAGCCACAAGTCAACGTACAATGTTCTGGATTTATGGGTTCATCTCAGAAGAGGAGCATCTAATCATTGATACTACAGGAAACAGCAGAGGAAGTAATTCCTATTGAATAATCACCTACTTTGGCTTAGTAATTGAATAGTCATTATAGTATGGGGAGAGGACCTATTTATTCATTTATTTTATTTCATTTATACCCTGCCCAATGGGGACAAGTGGCTTACATCATTCTCCTCTCCTCTTTTTTTTCCACAACAGCCCTGTGAGGTAGGCTAACCTGAATGAGTGTGACTGGCCCACAGTCACCTAGCCTTTTTTCAAGGCAGGGTAGGGATTTGAACCTAAGTCTGCCAGATGCTAGTTTACTAGTTTCTCTTGTTGTTTTAAAACAGAGCCCGTCAACTCCTAAGCACCAGGTCTCCGGAAGTTTCATTGTTGGTGCCTAGTATTTTCTGCAATGATAGTATTGTACTGTGTCTCAGCTGCTTTTCCTCTGGTGAAAAAGGCTATGTTTGGGATTAGGGGACCACTGGTTAAAAAAAGGGCTGTGTTTGGGGACCAGCATGAACCAAAGTCATGTGGAATGAGGGCTGTAATAAGGAGGGGAATTGGCAGAGATTATTTTATTTTATTTATAGCTCACTTTTCTCTGTTGAGATTCAAAGTCTGTCACTGTTCTCTTAGAACTCTCTCAGCCTCACCTGTCTGTTGTGGGGAGAGGAAGGGAAGGCGATCGTAAGCCGCTCCAAGACTCCTTTGGATAGTGAAGAGAGGGGTATAAGACCAACCCTTCCACTTCCTCTCCTCCTCGCCCTCCTGTTACACAGTATAAAATAATGCAGTCCAATGGCATGAAATATATAATAAACTGTGCAGTGCCCACCAGGATGGCAAAATTAGGAAATGATGCAGAGAAAGTGTTAGTTAGACGTGATATGTTGAACAATGGAGAGACTGGATTTGCAGAATTAGAACACAATTGCAGTGCGAGTAGTATAATACATATCACAAACAGATAACATGCATCATCGACAGTGGTAAGACTCCTTTGGATAGTGAAGAGAGGGGTATAAGACCAACCCTTCCACTTCCTCTCCTCCTCGCCCTCCTGTTACACAGTATAAAATAATGCAGTCCAATGGCATGAAATATATAATAAACTGTGCAGTGCCCACCAGGATGGCAAAATTAGGAAATGATGCAGAGAAAGTGTTAGACGTGATATGTTGAACAATGGAGAGACTGGATTTGCAGAATTAGAACACAATTGCAGTGAGAGTAGTATAACAAACAGATAACATGCACCATCGACAGTGGCATAGATTACAGACCTAATCTCATTGCAAAAGCACCATCCTGAGCAGTTCTGTTATACTGTAGCTCTGTTCCCTTTACAATAATACCCTCCTGAACAATTCTGTTTCACATAGTCAGTGGAATGCCAGAAGTGTGGGAGCTTTCCTGGACTTTTTAAGGTTAGGTCTCCGAGCTTCAGTCTGGCTCTGGGAAAAGCAGCTTTGAATGTATGTGGCTTTTACACCCTGTATTGTACAAGTTACTCTTGAACACCAGCAGAGATGGTATCTGTAAAATAACATCTGTTTAATTTAAGGATTGAATATGTGGCTGTTCAGTGGTGGATTGCTTAAAATAAAAGAGCTTTTCTGTGTGTACTTTGATATCAGTACTTGCAGCTATTCTAGTCTGAAGGAAACCAGCCTGTAAGGTATGAGACTAATTCCTGTGTGGGAAGTGGGTTGTATTACTGACACAGGTTCCTAACTCTGTAATAATACCCTTACTGAAGCATTGCAAGGGCTGCTCTTTACTGTGCGAAATTTCTGTGCATCTGCTAATCTATTTAACACCCAGATACGCTCATCTGCGTGCCAGTTTGTTTATGCTCGGCTGTTTGGTAAGCGGGAAATTATTAAGCAGCAATGTTTTTTGAAAGGATCAGAGTGATATTTTTTTTTTGCAAAACTAATATGACAAGAGGTATATATTTATCTGATCCAATTTATTTGCTTCTCTGTGGATCGATAGGTAGGAGCTGCTGGACTACAGGTATGCCCTGCGCGCACAGAGTTTAGTAACCTGTAGAAGTGATCGCTGAACATCCCCCTGGCATCTCATTTCCCAGCGATGCATGTTGAGTAGTTCCAAAGGCGTTAGATTTAGATTATTCTCTTTTCACTGTTCCACACACTTGTATTAGTCTGAGATTTAGAAAGGTAGATGTCTGGAGCAAATTTGTGCACCGCTGCTCACCTTCTGCATGCCCAACTGCGCTGTCTAGATCAGGGGTGTCAAACTCATTTTTTATGAGGACCGGATCTGAAGTAAATGAGACTTTGTTGGGCCAGGCCATGTGTGTCATAAAATGTAATGCCAGGTAGCAGAGATATAAACCTTATAAAGGACACAAACACAAAGGTGTTTTTTTTAACTTAAATATACTTAAAAAATTAAACCATGCTTAAAACACTAGCACTCTTGCAATATTTTGTTTATTTAATAGTGTCTGACAACTGACACCTCTTGCTCTGAATTATTGCATCAAAATGTCTGTGCTGTTGCAATTTTGAGTATGCTGTTCAGGTGTGTATCTGTAAGCTGCAAACTTACAATGATGCAGTAGCAGCAGAACTGGAAAAAGAAGCAGAAGACCGCTGGTTCCACTGCAGGCCTGGTAGAAGCCCTCTGGGGGCCTGATGCAGCCCCCGGGCTGCATGTTTGACACCCCTGGTCTAGATGCTTCTCAGTATTACTGCTATAAGAGGCTTGGACCCAACTAGCTTTTCTGCTGGTAAAAAAAAGGGGAAGAGAAGGGTCTCTTTTGACCACCTGAAATGCTAAGATGGGGGTCATGGGATCTGCATAGACAGTAGGCTTTTGCAACAAAGGCTGTAACAAGGAGTGGAATAAGATTAGGTTGCATGAAAAAGCGGGCTGGATCCAACCCATGGTTTGTATCATAGCCTGTTGCATTTGGTGAATGAATGGGATAAGTTCCAAAGGATTTTGCTCCTTCAAAAATCTGCTTTTAAGAGACATTATTCAGGATTTTGTTTTGTTTTGTTTTCTCACCTCTTAAGACATTAAGAGCATAAAAGAGTCTTGCTAGATCAGACAGCGGCCCCAACTAATCCAGTGTCCCGTTTCCCAGAGTGGCTATGACAGACGCTTTCAGGAACTCTAGGAGCAGAGCATGGAGAGAGTTAACTCTTCCCTGCTGTTACCTGTAGTTGGTATTCAGTGTCATACTGCCTCTGAAACCGGAAGTTCCATTTAGTTGTCATGGCCCGTAGCCGTTAAAAGCCCCATCTTCCAACATGAATTCTATTATGTTATGACGATATCATGTAGCCTTGAATTCTGCAAATCAGTTTTGCATTGTGTAAGAAAGTACTCTCTTTCTCCTCAAATCTGCTGCCAATCAGTTCCATTGTGCGTTGCTTTTTCTCCAAAACTGAGAATATATGACACTTTTCTACTAATGACAGGTTAGGCTGTCCCTAGGAGAAAATAAACACTGTTTTTTCACTCTGAAAAGAGGCTGGCAATTTTAACTGGTATTTATTAGTCACAGTACTGGCAGCAGTAACGCCTGGGAGAGGTTTAAGTTAGGTTCTCTGCCCAGGCTTTCTGTTTTTGCACCTCAACTATAGGCCTTTCAGAAAGAGTTTCTTGTTCAGTCGCACAGTTGAGACTGACTCTTCGCGGCCCCACGGACCACATCACGCCAGGCCCTCCTGTCTTCCGCCGTCCTCCGGAGTTTTCTCAATTTCATGTTTGTTGCATCGATGACACTGTCTAACCATCTCATCCTTTGCCATCACCTTCTTCTATTACCTTCAGTCTTTCCCAGCGTCAAGGTCTTCTCCAGTGAGTGCTCCCTTCTCATTTGGTGGCCAAAGTATTTGAGTTTCAGCTTCAGTGTCTGGACTTCCAGGGAACAGTCAGGGTTGATTTCCTTTAGGATTGACTGATTTGATCACCTTGCAGTCCAAGGGATTCTCAGGGGTCTTCTCCAGCACCATAATAAAGAGAGCACGGATTGTATTAGTAGGTTATGGCAAGTTTGGTTTTGCTTTTCTGAGTTAGGCTGCTTCCTTGGTGGTGGTAGTGGGAAACACTATCAAGTCATATCCAGCTTATGGCAACATGATAGGGTTTTCAAGGTAATAGAGAGGTTCAAAGGTGGTTTTGCCATTGCCTGCCTCTGTGCGGCAAGCCTGGACTTCCTTGGTGGTCTCCCACCCAAATACTAACCAGGGATGACAACCGGAAACCACCTTAACTGCATTTGCAGAGTAGAGCAGCTGAAGAGCAGGGTGGGTGTGGGCCATTGAGTAGTAGATTGCCAGAGCTATAAAACTGGGGATAAATTCGGATCTGAAGACGCCTGAGAAGTTCTTTTATTTTCCAACTGAACTAGCAAGCTCTCTCTGTTCCTCTGTGTTGGACCCAATGTTTATGTTATTTATGGGATTTATTTTCTGCCTGTCTCACTTGGACTCAAGGTGGATCACGCAGAGTGAGTCAGTGAAATTGACAAATGGAATATTCAGTAGACAGTGCAATGGGGTTAGGGTTGTATAACCAACCAGAAGTCTAAAAACGGAAAGGAAACGAAGCATAAAGTAAGGGTAAAGGTTTCCCTTGCTCGAAAGCCAGTCAAATCTGACTCTAGGGATGCGGTGCTCATCTCCGTTTCCAAACCGAAGAGCCAGCGCTGTCTGAAGATTTCTCCGTGGTCATGTGGCCGGTATGACTAGACGCCGAGACACGTGGAACGCTGTTACCTTCCCAACAAAGCAGTACCTATTTATCTACTTGCAGTTTCTTGCTTTCGAACTGCTAGGTTGGCAGGAGCTGGGACCAGAGACGGGAGCTCACTCCATCATACGGCACTCGGGTCTCGAACTGCTGAACTACCGACCTTGCGGTCTGCAGCTCAGCGTCTTAGCCACTGAGCCACCGCAGCCCCTAAAGCATAAAATATGACACATTAAATGATGCAAAATCCCATAGCAGGATCCTAGTTTCACCAAGCTGTACAGAGTAATACAGACCACAGTCCCTAATAATTTCTCCAAGTAACTTTGTAAATCCTTGACTACAGTGTGATTCGCTTGCTTGCCTGAAAAAAAGCCATCTCGAATAATACAGTTTTGCATCGTTTGCGAAAAGCCAGGAGAGTGAGAGCCTTCCTGATCGCCTCAGGCACATTTATGAATACCTTCTTTAAGTTCTGTAAAAACAAATGGAAGATATTTTTCTTTGTTGTGTGACATCTAGGGAATACCATACTGGAATATACTGCTTTTAAAATAAAATACATACTGACACATGGCATGTTCTAAAAAAACCAACCCTCTGGAAATGGCAGAATTGCCTTTTTTCAGACTTGAGCCTCCCAGAATTATTTATTTACTTTGTACACGTTTTTTCTCCCCAGCGGGGACCCAGAGTGCCTTATGTCATTTGCCTCTCCTCCATTTATACCTCACAACAACACTGTGAGGTAGGTTAGGCTGCTAGTGTGTGGCTGGCCCTAGGTCACCCAGCAAGCTTTCATGGCAAATCTTAGTCCAGCATGCTAACCACCATACCATTCAGGCTTCCCTTGGGTCTAGAAACTCAGAGGATGACTACAGCTGGAATTGTATACTTAATAACTCTCCGTTCCCAAAATATAATTCTGCACATGTGCAATGTAGTCTACCTTTGGATTTTTCAATGTCCTCTTAAAATGCTCAGCCAGTTGGGTTTTTTTGTACCCATTTGCATTTATATGGATTTTTGTGGAGCTTTTCAATCTCAGTTGACATTGCTGATGTGTTGATATTGTGGCATCATTAGTTTTAGTACTCTCTCAAAGTTTATATTTGTATGAAATACCGCACTGTGAAGCATTTAGTGGTCCTTTTGTCCTCTTCTAAAATATTGCATCTTGGGTTCCCCTCCCCCACCGGGAAGGGTTGTGAAACCTTCCCGATAATATACCATTTTCTGTTTCTTATGGTTTTTAATCCTGCTGCGCTCATACTGTTCTGTATTTTTTAAAGAGATAATCGGCCAGTGTTCTTGGAGCACTGTCTTCCTCCAGTGAAAGGCTAAGCCATTTTGCAACAAAAAGAATGGTTCAAATAGAATCCCTTCTGACAGCAGGTTTAACTAGGTTAGTTTTTCCTAGCCCCCAGTAGAAACTTTCTGCTGTCTATGTTTTTTGTGACAGATGTGAGTTCAAGAGGCACACCTGGCCTTGCCGTAGTACAGGGATCCCCAGCGTGGTTCCGTGGATGCCATGGTGCCTGCCAACACCTTTCGTGGTGACTGCCAAGCTTTTTTAGAAAGTGTGTGAGGCTAGGCGAGGCTTTTGCCCAGCCAGGTTGGTGCAGTGGTTATGTGTGCGGACTCTAATCTGGGAGAACCGGGTTTGATTTCCCCATTCCTCCACCTGCTGGATGACCTTGGGCAAGGCATAGTTCTGTCAGAGCTGTTCTTAAAAGAGCAATTCTCGAAAGAGCTCTCTCAGCTCCACCCTGTTGTGGGGAGGGGAAGGGAAAGGATATTGTAAACCACTCTGAGAGTCCTTTGGGTAGTGAAGGGAAGGGTATAAATCCAGTCTCCTCCTCCTCCTCCTCCTCCTCCTTTATCTGGGCCATTGGAGATTTGATTGGCTATGTAGATGTTTAAAAATGTTGCTTTGGCAGTAACTACCACCACAGCAGAAGGATCTTCACTGTGTGGCTGAAGGTAAGGCATGGCAGCCATTTTATGGCTGGATCCACCTCCTTTGGTAGCCATTTTTCTTTCAGTGATTTTGTGGGCTGCACCCAGCACGGCTTGAAAAGGTTTGGGACCCCTGTCAGAGTAACACTGTGACTCAAATCCAGACAGGCTGAGTTGATAACATGAAGGATTGAATTCGCAGAGGAGTTAGTGAGTCTATGAGGATCTACTCTTGCAATCATGCTGCTTCTGTCTACACTTTGAATTATTCACAGGCTTTCTTTTATGGGGAAGTGATTAGTCCTAATTTTCTTTCCCTTCTCTCCCAAATTACTGATTGATGAGAAGTGACCCTGTGGGACTGGTATAAGCTGTGTTTGTAATACCTGCCTAGCATGGAAGGGCTCATGAGTGGAGGTGGGGCTCCTGCGTAAGCTGGAACTTTGAAAATTAATATAATGATTTCATCTTACATTTCAGAAGCGGGTGCATTTGAACTTTTCAAGAACAGAGATATTTTCCCTTTTAAATGTCGAATTTGACTGTAAATCTCAAAGCAGAGCACTGCTGTGGAGAAAAGTCCACTGAGTGATTGGTTTAAAAGGGTATTTTGTGCCAACTTTGAATTCTCCCCTCCCTGATCTTTATACAAAGGAAACTTGCTATCCCGAGCAGCAAAACCACTTAAAATCTGGCTTTACAATGGGAGTGTAACTTTGGCCATGGTGTTCGGTGGGGGCGGGAGGGGCACAGCGTTATCACTCGTACTCTTTGCTGTACAAATTGCCGTTACTTATTGGTATTTCTGGGAAAATGTAGACATTTCTGAAAACCCGAGGCCTCAAAACTAATTCTGGTCTGACCAAATGTATTACCATGCAATTTAGAAGTAGCTCATAAAATAAATGAGTAATACAGAATGAGCTGCTGGTAACTCATTGAAAGGGGATTAGATAGATTCATGGAGGATAGGTCTATCATTGGCTACTAGCCATGGTGACAGAAGGGAACCTCCACGTCCAGAGGCACTAAACCTCTGAATTGCAGAGCCAGGAGGCAGGCCTGGTTGGCCACTGTGGGAGACAGGATGCTGGACTAGATGGACCACTGGTCTGCTCCAGCAGGGCTGTTCTTATGTTCTTATTACAACCAGGCTTTGACTGAAGTGATTTAGCATGAAGGTCAGGGTTGAAGCAGAGCATTGTCTCTAGAGGACTTTTTGGTTTGCAATTACTTGAACAAAAGTATGGAAACACAGGAAGGTAGTGATTAGATCTATCAACAGTCATGATGTAGTATAATATTGAGGGAGATGAGGGGAAAATACAGAATATAGGCACGTGGAAAACAGGAAAATTGCTTTTGGACTACATTACTAGGCACAGTGACAGTTTCATGAGCTTTCTGGAGACGCAGGCAACTAAAAAATAATGTTTGAGGCTTGTTTCAGGCAAGGAGAAGAAGGACATCAGCATAATATGTGGACTGTCCTAAATGCTCTGCCGTCCCCTTGGTTACAATCGTTCTTCTTTGGCCTGATGCCTTTTCTGTCTCCTAGCTTTGTTCACTTTTGAGAAAGGACGGGAGAGCAGGAGCCATCTTACATCCTTAAGCATGAATTAAGCTTGGTCCACCAGCTATTGCTGCTGGTCAGTGCAGTGTTCTCCAAGATAATAGATCTTGCTTGCTGTTTGCCCGTCAGATGGGAAATTAGAGTGGAATACTATTTGTTGGCCTGTAGAAAATATTTATTGTTAAACTCAGCCAACATGGCATGAGCGCCCTTGATGTTTGTAGCCTAGGAAAACTTAAAACCATGGCTTGGTTCACACATAACTATGGCTTAACCATTTCTCCCCAAAGCTCAGTCCCACGTTCTCTTGGCAAATTATTAGGAAGGGAATTGAAAACAAATAAGCCAGTATCATAATGCCCCTGTATAAATCAATGGTGCAACCTGATTTGGGGTACTGTGTACAGTTCTGGTCACCACACCTCGAAAAGGATATCATAGCATTGGAAAAAGTGCAGAAAAGGGCAACTAGAATGATAAAAGGGTTGGCATTAAGAACAACTTTGGATATTGGCCTTCCTACATCGGACCATCTTATAGCGATTGCCATCTGCACTTACTTGCCCTTTATGCAAATTGGTTTTTTTTAACATGAAATTTTATAGTATTGCATCTATGCATTGGTGTTTTATTGTATTTAACTTGTTGTACTCTGCCTTGAGCCAGCTTCCGCTGGCAAGGCGGGGTATAAATAGAAAGTAATAATAAATAAATACAGAAATTAAAAAATCATCATTTATATATTTTATAGTCTGCCTTTTTCACTGAGACTCAAGGCAGATTACACTGTGCATGTCAATGCAATCCATAGAATGTGATACCTAATAAACAAGGTAACTGGGGTAGGATTACAGAAGTCTGAAACAAAGCAAAACATATTAGACATGGTACATTAACAGTGCAGAAAGTACCACTACATAAGTAGTAGACAATGCGCTGGGAGCAGGACACTACATGCAGCAGACGGATAATACGTACTGTACACAGTGGTCTAGTCCACAGTCTCATTCTTTGTAAAAAGCACCTTCCTTAACCATTCTCTTGTAATATTAGCCCTATTGCCTTTACAGAAATGGCTTCCAGAACAATTTGTTTTACATAGTTTGCAGAAAGACAGAAGTGTGGACACTTCCTGTCCTCCTGAGGCATGCCATTCCACAAAGCAAGTGCCCCAACAGAAGATGCGCACAGAATGGCTGCAGTTGGTCTCGCCTGTTCATAGGGTAGCACTCCCAGAAGGCCCTGCTCAGACAAACCAAGCTCTTGTGGCAGCACACAGGAGGAGAAGCAAGTTTGCAGATATGAGGGTCCAAGGCCATGAAGCGCTTTGTATATGATAGCTAACGTTTTGAATTGAACTTGGTAACTGATGAGCAGCCAATGGAGTGACTGCAGACTGCAGAACTTCGTTGGTCTTTGAGGTGCCACTGAATGATTAATGTGTTCGGATTTAAAACGGCCATAATTGCTGTGATACTTTACCATTTGGGTAGCTGCTCTGCAGAGAACGTCTTCAAATGCCTGCAAAATTCAACATATTAGGGATAGCGGACTACCCTCTCTCTGCTTTTGTCTTCTCTCGCTGCGGTTCTCTTTTCTCCCGACTATCAAAGGATCAGAATCTTCCTTCATGCAGAAACTGCTCAGATTTCCTCTTGAACTTTGATGCGGTGAAGCTCTTTAAACTAGGGAATCTGTGATAACAGCCTCCGCTTACAAGGTTTAAAGTCTATGACCTCTTCATTGTAGTAGGCAGGAAAGCATTTTATAACTCTGTGGATATTTCTGTACTTTCTAAAACTGGTTGGAAATAGGTTGATAAACTGGCACAGGTGGAAAACTCGTTTGTGAAGGCATCGCTTTTGTTGATTTGCGTGCTGCCTAATTAATGGCCACTTTCTGCTTCTGCAAACAGCTAGATAACACACAGAGAGACGCCCTCGGGAGCGACCCGAGGATGCGTCCGCCATTCGCGGGAGCCAGACCGGAAGCCGGCTTCTCTTATGTTCTTATTACAGTTTGCCGTTTCGTGCGAACTGGGCAAACATGGCTTGCCTGGAAATCAGGCCTGCAAAGCACACATTGATTTTGGTTCATAATTCTGATTTCCAGGCAACCTGTGCCAACCTTAATTTGCTTGGTTTTCATATAATGCCAAACTATATCTTGCTGAGAAATGGGAAAGAATAGAGAGAATCCCAGCATGTGTAGGGGGGAGAGACGAGGAGAGGGAATGTGCACAAGCTCATGGATTGTCCCTGATAACCCTGCAAATGATGTTTCCCAAGAATGGGAATGTGACATCTGAACTGACCCTCTGTGGGCAATCTGTACTTCAAAACCAAGACGAGGGAGGGGTGTGTGTTGTGGGCAGAGATTCTTAACTGTTGTGGTGTTCTACCTTCTGCCTCATGTTTCTTCCTTCCCCTGCCTTTCTTACCTTTCGCTGTTTCCAGTTCTTGCTGACAACTCCCAATACTTGAAAAACTGCAATCATCATTTGCTTCAAGGTGCTGGTTTTGACCTTTAAAGCCCTATATGGTCGGGGGCCTGCCTACCTGAGGGACCGCCTTTCCCCATATGTCCCCCAGAGAGCACTGAGGTCAGGGTCGCAAAATCGCCTGACTCTCCCTGGTCTGAAAGACGTCAGACTGGCCTCTGCCAGGGCTAGGAGTTTCTCACTGGCAGCTCCACACTGGTAGAATGAGCTCCCGGAAGACATCAGGGCCCCTCGGGACCTCTTACAGTTCCGCAGGGCCTGTAAAACAGAGCTCTTCCACCAGGCCTTCGATTGGGAGCTGCCACCGACGAATGAGCTATCAAAAACTGAACATGTCACGCTCCTCATGTTACTGGAATTAAGAACAACTTTTGATATTGGCCTTCCTACATCGGACCATCTTATAGCGATTGCCATCTGCACTTACTTGCACTTTATGCAAATTGGGTTTTTTTACATGAAATTTTATAGTATTGCATCTATGCATTGGTGTTTTATTGTATTTAACTTGTTGTACTCTGCCTTGAGCCAGTTTCCGCTGGCAAGGCGGGGTATAAATAGAAAGTAATAATAAATAAATAAATACATAAATTAAAAAAATCATCATTTATATATTTAGTTTATAGTCTGCCTTTTTCACTGAGACTCAAGGCAGATTACACTGTGCACGTCAATGCAATCCATAGAATGTGATACCTAATAAACAAGGTAACTGGGGTAGGATTACAGAAGTCTGAAACAAAGCAAAACATATTAGTCATGGTACATTAACAGTGCAGAAAGTACCACTACATAAGTAGTAGACAATGCGCTGGGAGCAGGACACTACATGCAGCAGACGGATAATACGTACTGTACACAGTGGTCTAGTCCACAGTCTCATTCTTTGTAAAAAGCACCTTCCTTAACCATTCTCTTGTAATATTAGCCCTATTGCCTTTACAGAAATGGCTTCCAGAACAATTTGTTTTACATAGTTTGCAGAAGTGTGGACACTTCCTGTCCTCCTGAGGCATGCCATTCCACAAAGCAAGTGCCCCAACAGAAGATGCGCACAGAATGGCTGCAGTTGGTCTCGCCTGTTCATAGGGTAGCACTCCCAGAAGGCCCTGCTCAGACAAACCAAGCTCTTGTGGCAGCACATAGGAGGAGAAGCAAGTTTGCAGATATGAGGGTCCAAGGCCATGAAGCGCTTTGTATATGATAGCTAACGTTTTGAATTGAACTTGGTAACTGATGAGCAGCCAATGGAGTGACTGCAGACTGCAGAACTTCGTTGGTCTTTGAGGTGCCACTGAATGATTAATGTGTTCGGATTTAAAACGGCCATAATTGCTGTGATACTTTACCATTTGGGTAGCTGCTCTGCAGAGAACGTCTTCAAATGCCTGCAAAATTCAACATATTAGGGATAGCGGACTACCCTCTCTCTGCTTTTGTCTTCTCTCGCTGCGGTTCTCTTTTCTCCCGACTATCAAAGGATCAGAATCTTCCTTCATGCAGAAACTGCTCAGATTTCCTCTTGAACTTTGATGCGGTGAAGCTCTTTAAACTAGGGAATCTGTGATAACAGCCTCCGCTTACAAGGTTTAAAGTCTATGACCTCTTCATTGTAGTAGGCAGGAAAGCATTTTATAACTCTGTGGATATTTCTGTACTTTCTAAAACTGGTTGGAAATAGGTTGATAAACTGGCACAGGTGGAAAACTCGTTTGTGAAGGCATCGCTTTTGTTGATTTGCGTGCTGCCTAATTAATGGCCACTTTCTGCTTCTGCAAACAGCTAGATAACACACAGATTATACGTTCTATCATTCTGACATGGCGAGGAAAAAAATCAGTTAAATGTGGACAGTCAGGAGAATGCAGTCATGTTACAGCAGGGGTTGTGGCTCAGGGGAAGAGCCTTTGCTTTGCATGCAGAAGGTCCCAGGTTCAATCCCTGGCATCTCCAGTTAAAAGGACCAGGCAGTAGATGATGTGAGAGTCCTCCGCCTGAGACACTGGAGAGCCGCTGCCAGTCTGAGTAGACAAGACTGATCTTGTTGGACTGATGGTCTGATTCAGTATAAGTCAGCTTCATGTGTATATATATGGCAGGAAACACTATTCCCAGCCCTATGCTAGTGCTGCTTCTCCAAACAGCCCCCGGCTAGTGAGGTGTCTGCCTCCATGAGAGGGTCCAAAGGGGAAAGAAATATGCCCCTGACCATTGTGGGGATATCTCCATCTGGTGGATGCTCGATCCTGCATGGCTGCAGCTTGCACCGTCCATCCTGGTGTCAGTTTCAGTTTATGTTCCTAGGTGCCTGCACTACTTGCATTTGTAATTATTGCATCAGAAATGAATGACTTTTATGATGCTGAAATTATTTTTTTATTGTGATGTGCTTTGAAGGCCACGAAATGAGAAAGTGGCATATAAATCTTATGAGAAAGTGGCATATAAATCTAATGAGAAAGTGGCATATAAATCTTATGAGAAAGTGGCATATAAATCTTATGAGAAAGTGGCATATAAATTTTAATGTAAGTTAATAAACTGAAAGGCTTATCTGTGCACCCATGCTGGCTTGTTGAGTTCTGGTGGGCTCAACATGGTCATTGATATTAACATGTATGTAAGCCCCTTAATGAGGATCATGTAAGACTTCGGACTGAGTTGTCAGGGCACCCAACAATCCATCAGATTGAATAAGCCTCCAGAAACTGTCTTCTCTGTATTAGAACAATGTCTTTGGAAGCTGTGATCAAGTTGCCAAGGAACAGCATGCTGGAGTTTAATTCCGATGAGATGGAGGTGATGCTGGTTGGAAATGCTAAGATTCTGGATTTAAACTCTCCATCTTGGATGGTGTGCCTTTAACAGATTTAAAAACAATGTGTTGTGAAAGGCTTTCATGGCCGGCGTTCATTATCTGTTGTAGATTTTCCGAGTTGTATGGAAAATATAATGCCAAGACCATGTCAAAGGCTTTCACGGCCGGCATTCATTATCTGTTGTGGATTTTCCGAGTTGTATGGAAAATACAATGCCAAGACCACAGCCATACAACCTGGAAAATCTACAACAGCTAACAGATTTAAAAACACTTTTGTTCTGCTGAATCTAGCTCTTCTGATGAGAAAGCTGGTAAATCAGGTGGCAAAAGTGCCTTTTTAAAAATTCTATGTGGCACAGCATTAATTAGAAACAGTAGGGAGGGCTCAGTGATAGAGCACTGCATGCAGGGAGTCCCAAATTCAATCCCCAGCTTCTCTAGGTAAAAGGGTCAGGTGTGAACTGTATCTGTCCTGGTTTGCACTTGCTTGGTGGTTACACCTGTGCTGTCGAACGGGCTTCCCAGGGAAGTGGTGAAAGCCCCAACATTGCTCAGATTTTGAAGGATTTGTATAGCAGAGCTTTTCTGGCATATTTGTTGGTGGCTCAAACTTGTGTTTCTTTATGAGATTATATTTGCTTTTAAAATTGTTATACATTCTGATTCCCTACGAAAAGGGGGGGGGAGAATATAAGTATTTTAAATGAATAGATGTCATATATTTCTGCGGCCATTGCCGATGCATTATACCGTGGGTCCCCAATGTGGTGCCCGCGGGCACCATGATTCCCACCAGCGCATTTTCTGGCACCTGCCAAGTGTTTTTAGAAAGTGGGAGGGGTCAGGTAGGGCTTTTGCCCAGCAGAGTGTCTGACTGGCCATTGGAGATTTGATTGGCTGTGCAGATTTTTTTGAAAGCACTGCTTTGGTAGCAGCTGCCACCACAGCACAAGAATCTCCACTGTGTGGCTGCAAGTAAGCTATGGCAGCTATTCGGGGCCTGCCGCCGTCTCCTGCAACAGCTGCTTCATGGCGGCAATTTCGTGGATGCGCCCAGCTTGTTGTGTCAGAATTCCCAATGTGCCCACAAGTTCAAAACAAGTTGGGGACCCCTGTGTTATACAGTATATGATACAGTGCTTGCATTTGGATCCTTCTGAACTTCTATAGCGGGGCAGAGAGCAGTACAGAGTGATCGTAGAAGACCTATCTCCTCATGAGGTGCACTGCGGGACCCCTGTGCCCTGGCATTACCACCGCAGCCTGTGCATCGCTGGCGTGAAGGGACTGAGATAGTTCTACATCAATGCTGATTGCACCCCATTAGGATCTGCTATTAAGATGATTTGTTATCCTGTCTCACCATCAGTTGATAACTTGGCACACTAGCACTTTATTTATTTAATTTATATTTAAATAAATATCC
This sequence comes from Gekko japonicus, assembly GCF_001447785.1. Classification (NCBI taxonomy): domain Eukaryota; kingdom Metazoa; phylum Chordata; class Lepidosauria; order Squamata; family Gekkonidae; genus Gekko; species Gekko japonicus. Next base: position 3,896 of record NW_015163651.1, on the reverse strand, counting down.
CGCCTCTCCCCACTGTAGTGGGCTCAGGGTGGCTAACAGCATATTTATAAATATAAGTTAAAATTCCACTATATATTAAAACAATATTAAATTCAAATTCCAGTGTAAAATACAAAATACAACCATAATAAAAACCATAATACAAGATGGCGCACCTTCTGTCTGCATTTGAGTGGCCGCCTCCAGGCTCGGCCAAGCTGTTAATCAGTTTTAGAAAGTTATTGTTTTAACTGTTTTAAATTTTATACAAGCCGCCCCAAGCCTGCCTTGGTGGGGAGGGCGGGGTATAAATTGAATAAATAAATAAATGAATAATAAATTTTAGGCTGTGGGAAAGTATAAGCCAGAAGAACACTGAACTGATTCTCCTACGGGAAACTTCACCCGGCCCGGACACGGAAAGGATTGACAGATTGATAGCTCTTTCTCAATTCTGTGGGTGGTGTCCATGGCCGTTCTTAGTTGGTGGAGCAATTTGTCTAGTTAATTCCGATAACAAATGAGACTCTACCCCAGAAACTGAAATCGGAACCAACTCTTTGGGGAGCGGCTTGAATATCTCTGAGCAAAAAAACGAGAGAAGGGAAACTGGGCTAATTTAAACGTATAAGAACTGTCAGTGCTCAGCCCCTGAGAATCTTCCCATGTAGAGGGCACACTATGTGGCTGTCTGCATGAGTGAAATGATAGTAATCTCTGAAATCATTAAAGCATGCAAATCTATTGAAATGCTAGTCAAAAGTAAACAGTTAGGCCATTGATGTCAACACCATTTACATGTTCATTTCTCAGAGCCGTCTCCAGTCCCCCAGATGGAGAGCTCAGGACTCGGGTTCAGTGAATAATGAACGGGCAGCACTTAATCCCCCAGTAACACTTTCCCGAGGTGACGTGTTCGTCACTGAGAGAGCTTTCCTTAGCAGAAAAAAAAAATTGTGCCTGAATAAGAAGAAAAAGAGTTGGTTTTTATACCCTGCTTTTCTCTACCTGAAGGAGCCTCAAAGTGGCTTACAATCACATTCTCTTCCTCTCCCCACAACAGGCACCTTGTGGGGGTAGGTGGGGCTGAGATGGTTCTGAGAGAACCGTGACTGGCCCAAGGTCACCCAGCTGGCTTCATGCGGAGAAGTGAGGAATCAAGCCTGGTTGTCCTGGTTTGGGATGGAACAGGAAAGCTTTAAACCACTACGCCACTAGTCTTCAAATTATTGTCGGAAATGCTTACCCATTCTTTGTGTTTGCTGGATGTCAACGAATTTGATGGGTGTGTGTGTGTGGGGGGAATCTCTGTCTCAGAGTTATGCAGTTGTTCCTATCGGGGTGTCTTGTCTGACAAGAACACCCAAAGACTTATTGCCTATAAATATGGAACTAAATGTGGGAATTCCGTCTTCGCTGCCCTAATTCCATGTTTTGTGTACATGGCTGTGTAAAGCAGGGACAGGAAAAAGTAGAGCATTTGCATGGTGAGGTGAAATCACTGGTCTGTCAGCAGTGTCTTCATGTGTGTGTGTCGTGACAAGTGTTCCCTCTAACCTGAGTTAGTGTGAGCTAGCTCACAGGTTTTTAGCCTCTGGCTCACACCTTTTTGTCTTAGCTCAGGAAGGATGGATCCAGAGCAAATTAATTTATGCAGTGGCCAAATCACCTGCTCACAACTTTAATGCCAGTAGCTCACAAGGCAGAATTTTTGCTCACAAGAACTCCATAGCTTAGAGGGATGTCTTTATTTTAAGTAAAAAAAGCCCTTTGTGTCTGTGTCCTTTATAAAGTTTATGTCTCTGCTACCTGGCATTCCATTTTATGACACAACATGGCCCAACAAGGTCTCATTTGTGCCAGAATCCGGCCCTCATAAGAAATGAGTTCGACACCCCTCCTTTATGGCATCATTGCCCTGCTGAGCTTCTTCCCCTCTCCAAACATCACCCTCTCCAGGCCCCACCCCCGAAACTCAACAGATTTTCCAGCCTGGAGTTGGCAACCCTTTCTGGTAGTATGCTGAGTGAAGTACTGGCCCCTATTTTCAAAAGCTTCTGCATCCATTCTGACATTTTTTTCGAGTTGTAGTGTGAAAAGGGTACATGGAAGGGGGGGCACAGAGCTCTTGTTCATTGAGATCAGGGGTCATTTTGTAGAAAAAGAGGTGCAGGAGCTCATTAGCATAACTTATTTGCATATGCCACACCCCCTGACATCACCGGACGTTTGTCAGAAGGCAACACCCACCGCTCAGGCTCCACTGGACTGTTTTGAATTGCTAGCTATTTGGGGGGGGGGGCGTACAGATCTGTCCTCACAGAGGAGGGAGAGCTTGTACCTGAATAAAACTTGGTCTTAAAGGTGCCACTGGAACTGTGTTGGGCCGGGGGGAGCTCTACAATTTACCTGGTTGCTTCTTGCTCTGATTGAAGGCTTCTGGGAGCAGGGGGCGGGGCTTGTTGCATGTGCCCGCCCCCTGGGCTCTTTACTGCCGGAGCTCGGCTCTTGTGCGCTCCTGCAGGAAATGACCCCTGATTGAGATCAACATATCCTGACTTAATTATGCTTTCAGTGGCACCACTGAGAGCAGTTAGATTGGATCAGATTTAGGCCTTGGTAATGATTATTCTCTTCCACTCCTCCAGTCACTCTGGACTTTAGAATTACTGTTCTAACATTACCTGGAAGGCTGCAAAATGTGATATTAGTGAGGTGGAAGTCCTAGATGAGCTATTAATCTACTATATTAAATTTGATTCATTATGTAAGGAAGGCTGCTCTGTTTAGCAGAACCCTGATGCTGGAAGGTCAGATCTGTGTCTGAGAAATAATTTTGTCTAAGGGAGCAGGAAAGAATGCAAATAGGGGATAAGAGATCATTGTGTTTTGCATGCACAGCTGATGCTTTTGGAAGAGCATTACAGCCGCATCTTGGCCCTCTAACAAGTCCTAGAAACTGGGTTTACTTTGATAATTAGTCCTGGTTCATCAGAAGTCAAAACACTGATTCTCATGTGTCGTTAAACCCAACGTAGAAGGGGGGAGGGAATATGTAACTCGTTAGCAAGGGATTAATAAAAATGGAGAAGAAAGATGGCCTGCTATTTCCGTGTTTGATATTTCTGTGTTTTGCAACCCCTGCTTGCCCAAATAGCATTTTCAGGTTCATGTTTCACTTTGTAGAGAGTCGAGGATGTTCTCTTTGTAACAACTAATAAACATACAAGTGGGACATGTCTTGTTGGAGTGCAGAAGTGTGCACGCCCATCATCAGCATCATGTAGGGCTGCCAGATCCCCTGTGGCGGGCAGGGGTTTGTCTGCACCTGGAGGTGACATCATCACACCGAGCACGCCATCAAGGGACGCTCTAGCGTTCGGCTTTAAAACTCTATGGTACCATAGAGTTTTAATGCCGGATGCTAGAGCATCCCTTGATGGCGTGCTTGGTGTGATGATGTCACTTCTGGGTAACATCATCGCAGGGTGTGCGAAGCTCCTGGACACGGAGCTTCCAACCCCTGCTGGATGCCAGCTAGGGACCTGTTAACCCTAGCATCATGAAAAAGCCTAAAGCTGCTTCTGCTACCTACTCCAAGCAGTGCATGGGCAAAATAAACAACTGCCCTGCCATGTGCCTTCTCCACTGTGGCCCCCAGCTTGTGGAACAGCCTCCCTGAGGAGGTCAGGAAGGCTCCCGCTCTCCTGGCTTTCCACAAACCATGCAAACCTGATTTATTCCAGAGGCCTTTTCTGTGCAGGCAATAGAGTTGCGCTGTATTAAATGATTCACAAAGTTACTTGGAAAATGTTTTAGGGACTGGGCTGTACTGCTTTGTATAGCTTGCTGAAACTAGGATCCTGCTATGTAATCTTTGCATCATGTAAGTAGGGGTGTCAAACATGTGGCCCGGG